>NC_050573.1:343031799-343331799 GCF_011100635.1 Trichosurus vulpecula
TAGTCTTCTTAAATTTCTCCAAAACCTGCCCCCTTTTCATTTCTTATGATGTAATAGCATTACATTTATATACTACATTCATATAACATAATTTGTTCAAGAACTCCCTAATTTATGGGCATCTCCTTATTTTGTTGTCCTTTACTACTAAAAAGATAATTGCTATAAATATGTGTGTATATTTGTGTGTCTGTCTTTGGTCTCTTGGCATCACTGAGTCATTGGTATTATTGGGTCAGAGAGTAGGTACACCTTAATGACTGTGGAAACATAGTTCTAGATTTCTTCCAAGAATGGCTGACACAAATTATAACACCACCAAAAGAGCCTTAGCATACCTGTTTTTCCACAGATACTCCAACAATGATAATTTTCCATTTTTCTCATTGTTCTTAATATGATGAGCATAAGGTAGAATCTTTCATTTGCATTTTTGTAATTATCAGCGATTAGGGAGGATTTTTTATATTGTTGGTAACTTTGATTTCTTTGTCTGAAAACTGCCTTTCATATACATGGACCATTTATCTATTAAGGAAAAGATCTTGTTCTTATAAAGTCAATCCTGGATAAGAGAACTTTATCAGAGGAACTAGATTCTTTTTTTTTCTGTGAGCTATTTTTAAAATTTATAAAATATAATTAGGGAGTTAAGAAAGCTAATTCCTCCAGGACGACTTCTCCAACTAAGTAATAGAGATGGTAAATATCCCCATGTGACTTTATCTTTTCTAATTCAGTTGATTTAAATGCCCTCAATTACTTATCCTTTTTCCTTTATTTATTGTGTTTAATTATATTTACTAATAAAGCCCATGCAGTATAAAAACCATGTTTTCTCTTTTCTTTGTACTGACTACCCAAAAGGATGTGATTTTTTTCTATGCAGTTTCTGGATTCAAATTCTGCTATGATTCTTCTATCTGTCCATGAAGACTGTTGTCAGGATCAGCTACAAATATAGAATATAGTGATCTTTCTGTAAATTCTGTTGTCTAAAACCAGTAAGATATTGATCAAGAGTATCCCAGTAATCCAATACACTGCTTCCCCTCTTGCATCTCTCCAATATTCGTCATTCAACTACTTCTTCTTTGAAACTCTCCTCTCTTGATCTTAGTAACTCTTTGTTAGGGTCCTACAACTTCTGACTAAAAAGGTAACCAAAGACCTGGCAAAGGTAAATCTTAAGGGAGAACAATGGCCTAAAGTTCTAGTCAAAGAATCAGCCTTCACTGAATTTGTGACAGACACAGATTCATTGTGGCCAATTTGCTTGGGCAAATTAGGATCATGAACAAGTCCAAAATTCCACCAAGAAACATTTATAATATAGAGAAAATATGCCTATAAACTCAAAAAATACAGGCATATACCCCATAACCATTCTGTTCTGACATAAGGCCCTATTTTTTCTTCTTTTTCTCCTTTGCAATTCTATAACAACCTCTTTAATTGCTCCTTCTTCTATTCCTTTGCTATCCTTTCTCCTCTTCCTCATTTAATAGAATCATTCTCCAAAGTTCTACTCTCAACTTTTTCTTCTCTTTCCACATTCTCTTCCTTGAGGATATTTTCTACGACCATAATTTCTACTATCATTTCTGTGAAGACAAATTTTTAGTCTCTCTATAAGGACATGGCATTTCTTCTCCATTACAGTTCCACATTTCCTATAGCCTGCTAGACAGTACACTTAGAATGGCTGAACAATGATGGTATATGAATATAATGGAATACTACTGTGCTATAAGAAATGATGAGTTTCATGATCTTAGAAAAACATGGATAGACGTGCACTAAATAATGAAGTCAAATGAGCAGAACCAAGAGAACATTGTATACAGTAAGAACAATATTATTTTAAGAACAACTTTGAGTGACTAAGTCATTTTAACTACTATAAATACCAAGATTAACTACAAAGGTTATATGCAAGATGATAGATACTATCTGTATCCAGAGAAATAATGGATAAATAGATATATAGAATATTTTTACATATATATACATATACACACAAACACACACATATATATTCACATATACATATTTCTGTCTAGTGGTAGCCATCTCAGGGGAAGGGAAAAAAGGGGAAAATGAAATTTAAATGATAACCTTACATATTTAAAAAGAATAGCAAGTCATATATAATAGATTTGTAGTTTATGTGCAATCATCTTTTTTCTATTATACTATGTTATGGAAATGCTTGTTTTATTCCATAAATTAAAAATAAAATAAAATTTAAAAAAATTTAAATAGTAGACTGAGATGTTTTACAAGCACTGCAAATTGAACATTCCATTCAAGCCATCCATATTAGCAGTCTTCTTTCAGTTCAAATCAAAGTATTTTTGTTTGTTTTTGCATTAGTACCTTCTATGTAATAGGCATTGGCTAAGTGCTAGGGATACAAATACACAAGTGAGAATATCTCTATCTAAGGAGCTTACATCCTACTGGGAGATGCTACATGTTTAAATCACTTCATGATTGATTTCACAGATAAGTAAAAACAGTATGCATTTTTTTTAAATAGCTTTGAGGATAGAGTGGTCCAGTAAAAACTGGTGAATCAAAAAAGTTTAGAATGTAAGCTCATTGAGAATAGGGATCATTTCCATCTTTATACTTGTATCTCTATGTTCTAGCACAGTGTCTGGCACTTAACATATACTTATTGCTTGATTTGATTTGATATTTCTTCTATTTCTACCCTATATACACACACACACACACACACACACACACACACACACACACACACACATATATATATGTATATACATATATATATCATATGAAAAAGGACTAACCACTGTTCCCTAAATATACTCCAAATATTCCTATCAATTTACTTTTGCTCATAGTATTTATTCAACCTCAGATGTTCTATCATAACCCATTTTAGCCTGTTAAAATTTTTTCCCATCTTTCAAATACTACCTTGAATGATGGCACATTCATGAAGTATTTCATGATTTCTCACAATTGGATATGATCTCTTCCTCATCTGAACCTCAATTGTCTTTTGTAATTTTTTGTGAGAACTTGCCTTATCTCTCACACTAGAATTTAAGTACACTAAAGAACATATCATCGTGAATTGGACTTTTCATATCCTTCAAATCACTTAGCAAAGTAGCTTGCAAATGCTATGCTTCTTTTTTATTGTGTGGAGGTAATGTAGTGTAGTGGAAAGAACACTGTACTTGAATCAAGAGAAACCTGGTTTCATCTCCCACTCAACCTCAGCCTGTAGCAGAGCAGGTTCAGCCCATGGACACTTGGCCAGTACCAAGAAAACTACTGGACCTGCAGGAGCATACACTGCTTGACTGTAATCTAGCCAGTCTAGCTTGTCACTTAATTGATGCCCTTTTCTGTAAGTTCTTGGAAGCGCAGGGCCTTGGGGAGAGCCTGGATTCTGTCCAGCATTGGCTTCCTTGCACTTTTTTCCCTTTTATTCACACCAGCAGAAGGTGGAACCAGCTACTCAGTGCCAGATAATGAACAGACCTCTACATAACGTTATTTTACCTTTTTGAACCATATTCCCGCCATCCATTAAAATTAGTATGATAAAATCATAGTATAATTGATTTAGAGCAAAGAGACATGCCCATGAAAATGCAGATAATAAGCAAGACCCAGGATTCAAACCCCAAACCTAAGACACTATACCCAGCCTGTTCTCAAGGAATTCCTATCTCAAAGGTTTGTTGAGAGATTCAAATGAGAATGATTGATGCAAAATGCTCAAAATGATGCAAATTTCAGCAATTATTATTGCTATTCTACTCTTTTTCTCTCTTTCACTGTAAAACATCTCCACTTCCAATCCATTCCCTCCCCCTCCCTTTGTCTCTGCCCTCTGGCTCTTGTGCTGTCTATTTTATTTATTTTGTTATAAAATCTCTTAAACAATTCCTACTTGACCTACAGTTATGTTATTTTAGCATTTTTGTCATGAATACCATGATTCTCTTCATCTTTTCTGAAATTCAGTTCATCAAACATTCACAACCTAAAGAGGCAATTTAATCTCCTCAGCAAATGTCCTATAATAGCTAAAATAATAATTCAGCCAACTCATAATTCCATGGGCTTGAGTAGCAAATGTATATATCGAAAGTGATTGAACAAATTGATCTTTGGAGAGCTATACTATTTCCAGATGGTTCTGCTGGATAGTTCTAACAAAATGATTTGTTTATTTCAAAATACTTGAAATGTTCATTACTTAAAACATGATATAGTAAGAGCATTGTGGGAGGAGTCAGCACATATTAAGTACTGTTCCTTTCTATTCTGCAATTAACATTATAAAACTTAACTAAATTCTAACTATTCAATAATGTTATTGCTTTTCAAGATAAATGTGTACATTTTATTTCTACCCTTTTATCTTCCTGAATTCAATAGCAAACTAACAATGTAGAAAGTAACCATCCAGTTAAATTTTTGTTTGTTTTTATATTACCTGTCTATGAATGGTGATAGGTGAGCTAGGGGGACAATGAGCTTTAAAAATTATTTGTGTGTTAGGCCCTAAAATGGATCAAAGAATTGAATGATTTTTAGATTTAGAATTGTCCACACTCCTACCATGCTTTGTTATTTTTTCATCTCTATTTCATTAAAATTAAATGATAGGTCTTATGTTATATAAAAAGATATTGAAAAACTTGAGTTTCGTAGTTAATGATGGATAGATAGATAGATAGATAGAGTAGAAAGAGTTTTTAAAAATATATATACCTCCTGGGGACTATTCAAAGTTTTCAGATCCTGAGGGTGAGGCGAGATACACACACACACACACACACACACACACACATATAAAATGTATATACATATATATAAAATATATATATACATATACACAGATGTATGTATATATTATATGTGTGTACATCTATGCATGCATATGTATACACACATTAAGCTAAATATATGTGTATATATTTGCATGTATGTACATAACATATACACACATGCATACATATATGTCTATCAATTAGGTGGTACACAGGATAGTGTGCTGAGCCTGAAGTCAGGAAGATTCATCTTCCTGATTTTTAAATGTTTCTAATAGTGGTGATGGATTGTTACTGAACATCCATATTTTCTTTCTTTCTTTTCATCCACCCTTTGTAAGGAAGTTACCATTCACAATTGACTTGCCAGATTTCATCACACAGTTAGTAGGTGAGAAACTGAATCAAGAATTAAAACCTTAACTTTGCTGCACTTGATGTCATAACCAAGCAAGTTAATGCACCAGTGTGAACACATTTAAGTGAAGGTTTAAATCATTTGCTACTTGTAATTTCCGGGCACTGGCACAAAAACCTCTGGCCAATCTTCTGGATTGGGAGATGAAAGTTGTCACCTTGTCAGAAGGAGAAGTATACTAGGACTGTGCATGAGAAGGTGGTAAGATAATTCATTTACACGTTTATTTATAGAATATTTACCATCTGTCTAGCATGTTATGTTGATTCATTACTCAGTTCAGTTGCCACTTCTTCCATGTAGCCTTCCCTGTTTCCTGCAGCCAAAAGTTACTTCTCCTTCCTGATTTTCCCAGATCATTTAATCTTTACCCTTCTTCAAATCCATCACATTCCATCTGGATGATATTTACTTGTGTATGTTTTAAACTCTACCACCGTAGATTACAAAATTCTTGAGAGGAGCTAGGTAGAACAGTAGAGTGCCAGGTCTGCAGTCAGGGATACTCATCTTCCTGAGCTCAAGTTTCACCTCAGACAAGTGTCTGTATACTAGCTGTATCACCCTGGGCAAGTCACTTAGCCCTGTTTGCCTCAGTTTCCTCATCTGTAAAGTGAGCTAGAGGAGGAAATGGCAAACCACTTCAGTATTTTGCCAAGAAAACCCCAAAAGGGCGTCACAAAGAGTCAAACATGACTGAAAATGACTCAACAACAAACAAAACAAACATCACATAGCAGTGCTTGAATTATCACAGATTTAGGATTTAGTTTGTGATGTTTTGACTTGTTTCTGACAGTTAGCTGGAATAAAGGTTTGCTTCTGAATTTCCTTTTGGCCTTTAAACTTTTTTAAAAATTTAGTAGGCCAAGTATGCTATTTATAGAATACAGAGATGTCTTAGTACAAAAAAGGAAGAGATGTTTAACCTTACTCTCTGGGGATCCATTTAATCCTACTCTACATCACATTTCTATATCCCTGTTTATTTTTAAATAAAACTCTATTATTAGTTGAAAATCATTCTGCTTTAAAAAAAAAAAAGAAAATCAACCCATGAAATAATAGCATCTGTAGCAGTTTGCTGAGAAATAAAAGAAAATTAATCAATCCTTGACTATTTTTTCATCTTCTACTCTTCTTTTCTGCTGAGGCTGATGATCTCACCTTGTTGGAATGAGATAACCTACGCTCTAATGACTTGATCCATCAAAATCCATTTCTCATGGATTCAGGAAAGTTTTAGACAATATATGAAAGTCTAGTCCATTTCACCTGGTACCTATCCTACTGCCAATGCTTGTTAGAACTGATTTGCAGGGCTTGTATGCTGCCGACACAGGTCTAGTAGGAATTTTTGCTCTAATGCCCTGAACTCATTTCACTTAAGCCATTAAACAGTCATTAGTTGATATTTTTTGTCAGCTTCTATCTAGGCTAGATTAAATCAACATATTATAAATGATAGATGCTTTTTTTCTGATACACATTCCCTAAGCTTTCCTCATCAGTTCTCACTCTAGTTTCTTGTTTTTGTCTGTGTTGCTTAAACAAATATGTAGTTAGTAAAAACTACAGAGAAGATAACCACTGCCATTAGTGAATTTTGATGGGTTTTAAGATTGTCCTCAATTAAAGTCCAATAGGAATATAGCTTAGATGATTTATAAATTAAGATAATGTGTCATACTAGACAAAAGGCTGGAGTGAATAAAATACCTGGGATAACTGGCTCATTCATGACAGGTGAAGTTATTCATTGCAGCTTATAGACTGAGAGAAATTAATCAACTGGAAAAAATCATTTATTAGGATTAAAATGAGAGGGATACTTTGAAAAAATACCTATACCTTGCATTTAGGAGCATTTCACTAAGACTTATCATGATGTACTCTATGGATTCCAATGGGCGAAAGATATAAACACCACCACATGGGTGCATTCTTACTTTAAGAAAGCTTGCCATATTGATTTATAGAATTATAAGTCAATAAATTCAATGGAGGCAGACTGCTACTGTGGAAAGAGCATTGATTCTGGCATCAGGTGACCTGAGTTTAAATCCCACTTTTGACATTTACTACCTTTGGGACTTTGAACCTCAGTTTCCTTATCTGTAAAAATGAAGGGGTTGCACCCAGTGGCCTCCAAGGTCCCTTCCAGTTCTAGATCTGTGATAATAAGAAATTTAGGCTAAGGAGAGTGTTGTTCTTCAGTCATTTTCAGTTGTATCTGACTGTTCATGACTCCATTTGGGATATTTTAGCAAAGATGTTGGAGTGGTCATTTTACAATAAAGTTAAGTGATTTGACCAGAGTCACACTGCTAGTAAATGTCTGAGGCCTGATTTGTATTGAGGAAGATGAGTATTCCTGACTTAGACCCAGCACCCTGTGCCACCTAGCTGCCTCCAAAAGGACTATGACCAAAGCAGAGTACCAACTTTTAAAGAGCTATTTTTTTATTGAAAGGTTTTTATAGAAGGATTCTTCAAATAGCAAACCTTTTAGGTTTATCAAATATGAAACAAAACAGATAAGTTAACATGACTGATTTTTAAACAAGCATTCAATAAATATTACATATCCAAATGAATGGGGTCACTACAGAATGGTAGGTAGCTGCTAAAGCTACCACCTCCATTCTGGCCTCTATCACAGTCTTCTAATTGGTCCCCTTGACCCACGTCTCCAATTCAGTCTATCCTATGTCTGGCTGCTGAAGTCCTATGTGCATGTCTGGCCATGTGACTCTCTTGCCCAACCAGCTCCAGTCACTCCCCACTGCCTCTGGGATAAAATATGAACTTGCCTGTTTAGCTTTTAAAGCCTGTCACAACCTCGTCAGGAAGACCTGGTTCAATTCCAGACTCACAAACTTACTAGCTGTGTGACCCTGGACGAGTCACTTCACCCTGTTCACCTCAATTTCCTCATCTGTAAAATGAGGTGGAGAAGTAAGTGGCAAACCATTCCAGCATCTTTGCAAAGCAAACCTCAAATGGGGTCACAAAGAGTTTGACACAACTGAAGCAACTAAACAAGAAGTGACATTTCCTATATGATTTTATTTAGAATATCTTTCTTTGCTCATAGATTTTTCAGGAATGTTCTTTCTTTATAAAGGATGGTGCATATGTTTTAAAACAAATAGTATTAGGATCATTTTATAGATGATGAAACTGAGGCTGAGGATGATAGTGTGACTTGCCCAAAGTCACACAGATAGTAAACATCAGAGGTAGGATTTAAACCCTGATTCTTGGATAATGCACAGGATTTTTTTTCACATTATGATCCACTGCCTTCATTGGTAAGCAAACCCATTTCCATATCCTCACTACAAAAACTGGGCATAAAGCACCACTCCCTCTCCCTCCCTGGACCCTCTACAATGTACTTCTGTAATTTGTACAACATGTTATAGATGTCACTGCCATTATATTTATTTACAGTAAGCTAGTATTCTAGGCAGTTGCCAACCTACAAATCTTTATCCTTTCTATTAAGGAATAATTTCAAGTGTACCAAATTTTACTCATAGCTCAGTGAAAAGTGGGATAGACTTTGTTCAGTTCGCAGCAGACATTCACATTTATGGTACCAGTGTTTGACATTTTCCTGCTAAAAATAAACATTTTAATCACCCTGCAGATGTTATAGCAGGAAGCATTTAGGTGTCTGGGAGTATTGGGGGAAAAAACAAATATGGGAGATGTGTAGCTCCATGAAAACTCCACTCTTAAAATTGCTTGAGTGGGAAGATATATCTGACAGTGTTTGTCTTTAGATACAATATTTCATTATAATTAACTAGTTTCTAAGAGATTTCTTGCAATTACTATTATATATAAACCACTCTTGCTATAATATTATAAGCCAAAATGTGATATTGAATTGATTCTGTATATGTATGACCAATAGATATGAATCCAGATGCCCATTTTTTGTGGGAAAAGGAAATTTAGCTATTCTCAGCATGTATTAATTCAGTAGTATCACAGTCCCTCCAATAGGGCAGCAAATGAAATTAATGCTGTTAGCTTAACAACTTCAAAGAGCAGCAAAAGAAAATAAAAATGAGACTGAGATAGTAACAACCTGTCTAATAAGAGAAAGGAAAAAAATGCCAGCCAATATATGGAAAACTGATTTTCATTCTTTTCTAACCAACCTACTAATTTCTCTACTACTGTTTCTTTATTGGTTTATTTTTTTTCTTCTAGCCTCACTGAAAAACTAATTTGTCTATAGAGCCATGGGGTCTGATAAAGTTAAATAAAGACCTAAATCAAACTTTCTGTGTAATTGTGCTATTTATATTGGAGTCAATGCACAATTTCCATAAAGGAAAAATGTTAGTTATAATTGATAGTAAATATTCATAAAATTCTTGATATGTGTCCACACAGACACTAAAATTGTTTTATTTTTAGTCAGAAAGCTGTTGGGTTTTTTCCCCATCTAAACACATAGGTCAGTACTACGTATTGTTGTTTTAGTTGGTTGGGGTCAAAATAATTTTTATGGTGTTTTAAATTATTTGCATCAACTTTGAGTACATAGAATAAATTAACATATATCAATTTTATTATGGTAGTATCATCTTTTAGCATTTGAGATGTTAACATCTGAAGAACACATTAGAGTTGTAAATGAGAGAGAGGAATACAAGTAGTGGCCATAGCTATGGATATTGAGATATGATCATGAGATCACTCCAGAAAAATTTTAAATTATCATGTGGCTAGAAAAAAATGACTTTTTTTCTATCAGGAATGGGCCTCTTGGCAAGGGATTCATATTTTGAACTAGGTGACTTCTAAAATCCCCTCCTTGCTTGAGATTCCATGATTTTACAGTCAAGGCAAGCTATGAATAGAAATAGAGATACTGCATTAGAATCTCTTCCCTTAATTTGAAAATATATGTTCAGTATCTCTGAAATATATATTTTATATGTGTGCATGTATATGTATATGTATATATGTGTATCTATGTATGTATATATATCAAACTGCCCTTCTATAGTACTGAATTCAGCAACATTTCCCTTCAATGATATAATCAGCAAAACATAATCACATTCTGGTAGCAGTCTATTTATTACTCCTTATTCTAACCCTACTTCGGACACAATTCAAACATTACCTCCTAAACGAAACCATCCCTGATCCTACTAACAAGTAGTGATGTAATCTAATCTTTGCACTACACACACACACACACACACACACACACAATCTTGTTACTTTTCCCATGCTACCTCATCTTGTACTAAATAACTATTTGTATACATGTCTTATGTAGCTTATTAGATTATAAACAACTTGATTACAGGGATCATGTCTAATTCGTCTTTGTAAACCCTGTAGTGTCTAATATATATTAAAGTGTGTGTGTGTATGTGTGTGTGTACATCTGTCTCTCTATCTATACCTATATTTGCCTAATTAGATAATGAATTTAAAGAATTAGTGCCCTATTTAACAGATAATTTTACTTTGAGGGTTATGATGTGAAAGAATGAGGATATAGGAATGATTAAATTTAAAAGAAAGTGAAAAATAAACAGTGTAGTTGATAGGAGGACTTAGGTTTCAGTATGCCTTTGACAATTACTAGCTCTGTAACCCTGGCCAAATCATTTAACTTGGTGCCCCAAACAACTCTCTAAGAACAAAGAAGTTGCTGATCAACATTGAGAGAAGGACATTCCTTTTTTGGAAGCCTCCATACCAATGAAATTACAAGTCTGGACCAAAAACAATCCAAAAAACGTAACTCCCATAAAGACAAGTCAATATGTTTGATGATTCAAGAGGCATTTCACACTCTTGTAATGCCTTAAAGTTAAACATTATTGTAAATGATAATTCCAAATGTGAAGGAGGCGGTATTTTGCTGTTAGTTTCTTGTCTTAAAAATGACATAATATACATTCTATTAATGTAGTTAATTGATATAGTTATTAATGTAATTAGACTTTCTGTAATTTAAAGCAAATGTGTTTGGAGAAGAAACACCTAAAAGAATTGATTTTAATAGATTAGAATGCTAAGAATCAACTCATCCTGTCCTTTGTTTTCTCCTGCTTGTTCACCTGAATATTCTGTAGTGTTTTGTAATAAATGTGTGATTAATGGTCATCTGTATTGCATTGTAGCAAATATTACTATGTGCCAGTTCAGTTGCTTAAACAATTTGTCAGCAACCTCACTAACAAAATCACTATAGTAATTTGAATTTTCATTGGTTCAATCTAAAAAGAAATCAATCATAGTTACTTGGCACAGATTTAGCTACCACACTTCTGTAGAAAGCAAATGACCTTTAAAGATTCATACTAAAGCCAGGGTTGTAAATATTTGCCAAGTGAGATACTTTACTTAAAGTTGACAGTAAAACCATAATGCTTAATACAAATCCTAGTTCTGGTTAATCTCAGATACAACCTCATCCCTCTGTGCACCCAAACACATTTAAAATGGAAAAGCTCCTATTGAGCTTCTTCAGAACCTCGCAAACAAAATTATAAATATCAATTTTATAAATTACTTGTCATTGTTTACTATAACAAAAATATTCTTATATTAAAAATATAGAAAAAGTATTAAATATATAAAAAAGACAGCCCTAAAGCCTCTTCTAGGTTAATTACTAGAAACTATGGGATCTATGAATAATTTTATCTCTAAATATAAAACCCTAAGGCATTGGTTTCAGTGTGGAAGCAGTACTTGTTACCAAGGGCAAACCTCCCCTTCCATCTCCAGAAAATTCCAAATTCCTCTCTCTCTCTCTATCTCTCTGTCTCCCTGTCTCTCTCTCTCTCTGTTTCTCTCTCTCTCCTTTCTCTCTCTCTCCTTTCTCTCTCTCTCCTTTCTCTCTGTCTCTGTCTCTGTCTCTCTCTCTCTCTCTCTCTTTTCCCCTTCTCTCACCCTTCCCCCGCTATGATATGAACACACACATGACTCTCTCATCCTCAAAAATAAAAATATCAATAAATCCTACTATCTCCATCGGCTATGGTCCTGTAACTTTCTTCCCTTTCTCAGCCCATCTCCTTTAAAAAGCTGTCTAGTTTCATTGACTACTCTGTCTTCTCTCTTTTCAACCTTTCAAACTGGTTTCTGGCCTCATCATTTAAGAAAGGGTGTTCTTCAGAATCACCAACATTCCCTTAGTACCAACTAGGATGACTCTTTTACAGTCCTCAATTATCTTTCTTGACATGACTGCTGCATTTGACACTGTTGATCACCCTTCCTTGTGGACATACTCTCTCCAGGTTTTTATGACCTTGTCCATTTATAGTTCTTTTCATAGCTCTCTGACCATTCCTCTTCAGTCACCTTTGTGAGATCTTTGTTATATCACTTTCCCAGTAGTGGGTATATCCTATCCAAGGCTCTTTTCTTGATTTCGGTTTCCTGAATTGAATTGAACTGAGGCCCTTGATATCTTCATGGAGCTTATAATCTACTAAATAACTATACTATGTTGATATCTATATGAAGAAAGCTATAGTATACATTAATGACCTTGTGATATGTGAGGTCTGAGAGGGAGGAGGAGTTCCTTTCTGGGTTAGGAAGTTTAGAAAGTGGGCAATTAATAAGTACATACATATACAGATGTGTACACGTATAGTCAGGATGTTAGTAAGTGTTGTCACACATACTCCTTGATCTGGTGACACTGGCCTCCTGACTGTTCCGTAAATAAGACATTCCATCCCTTGGCTCCAGGCATTTTCTCTGGTGTTATGGTAACCAGGGTGGGACTTTTTTTTTTACTGTTTTCTCTTTTGGAATGCTGAGGTAATCAAGTACCTTTGATGAGTTTTGCTTTTCAAATATAATGGCAAAGTGGGCTTTTTGTTGTCTTGGTTTTGGAGTGCTTCTCAGCACTAAGGAATCTTTGATTGAATCAGGAGTCTTTGATGACCTGCTTGTCAACGGAAGGCCTAGTTCATATGTGTTTGAGTCACATGGTTGTGACGCCCTTTGACTCTGAAAAAGTGTAAACTCAGAGGTTAGTGTTTTGCCTTTGGGGGTACACTCACTGAAAGAGTGTTGGTGATTTGGCCAGACAAGACTCTGGGTAGTGATTGAAGCAGCCCCCTTGGCTTTGAAAAACCCAGATATTGTTGCTTCTCTCTCTGGTAACTATGTATGTATTGTTATGGATAGATTGGTTTGTGTTATTTGCTCTGTTTGTGTAATGTATGCTTGTAATTTCTGTTTGTATACTCTCTGAAGTGAAAAATAACAAATGTTGAAGAGGATGTGAAAAAATTAGGACACTAATTCATTGTTGGTGGAATTGTGAACTGATCCAACCATTTTGGAGAGCAATTTGGAATGTGCTCAAGGAGTTATTAAATTATCTTTGCCTCAACAATAACACTACTCGGTCTATTTCCAAAGATGATTCGGGGAAAAGGAAAAGAACCTATTTGTTCTAAAATGTTTACAGCAGCTCTCTTTGTGGTGGTAAAGAACTAAAAATTGCAGGGATGTCCATCATTGGGGGAATGGCTGAACAAGTTATGACATATGATTGTGACGGAATACTACTGTGCTATAAGAAATGAGCTAGAGGCAGCTAAGTGGCACAGTGGATAGAGCACCAGCTCTGAAGTGAGGAGGATCTGAGTTCAAATCCAGCCTCAGACACTTGATGCCTACTGGTTATGTGACCTTAGGCAAGTCACTTGACCCCAACTGGCTCACCAAAAAAAAAAAAAATGAATTCAATGATTTTAGAAAAAACATGGAAAGACTTGCATGAAATAATAAAGAGCAAAATGAGGAAAACCAAGAGAACATTGCATACAGTAATAGCAATGTTGTTTTAAGAATGACATTGAGCAAAAAGGTTATTTTGTTTATTATAAATGCCCAAATTAACTACCAAAGGCATATGAAGAAAGATGCTATCTGCATCTACAGAAAGAACTGATAAATAGAAGTAGTTATAGCATAATTTTGCATATATATATATATGTATATATATATATATATACTTATTTGTTATTTGTTTCTAATCATAGCCATCTTTAGAGGGGAGAGGAAAGAGGGAAGAGAAAAAAAGGAAGGAAAAAAAGCAATTTACATGATATTTTGTTATATATTTGAAAGGAATAGCAAGTTATGCATAGTGGATTTGCTCTTTCATGTACAATTATCTTTTTTATTGTACTATGTTATGAAAATGCTTGTTTCATTCTATAAATTAAAAATAAAATAAATATATTTTTTTAAATGTAAACTCCTCAAAGGTAAGTAGTGTCTGTTGCCTTTTTTTGTGTGTTCTCAGTGCGTAGCACAGTGCTGGCACATAGTTGACATTTACTGGATTATAGATTTTGCTTTGATAAAGCAAATAACCAATAACATACTATCAAGCAAGAAAATAGTTGGATAGAAGTGAATTTCAAAAGATCCTTGTCTGCATCTCCCTGCTCACAGGAATGAATCTCTCACTATCAGGAGAGATAATTTTTTTATTTTCTCCTTGGATAATCCATAAGGGTGAAATTTCCAAAGCCATGCTTGATATGTATTTATTACTTGATAGTTAAAAATATACAAATATGATATATTCATACAGATTTTCTACTGAAATAATTATGTATACACATATACATATATGTCATTACTACTTATGCCCTATTATACATGGATGATTATTTAACTCTTGTGCTTTTTGTACTATACATCAGTAACAGGCAAAGGGACACACATATATGCAACATGGTATATATTTATTGCTACAAAACTACTCCCACCTTTCAAAAATACTGCAGCATACAACTATTGAAAATCAAAAGGAACAAAGTATTCATAAGAACTCTTGTGGAATCAAGACACTAAATTTAGACAGCTATTTATATTTATGCTGTCTCCCCTGATTGAGTGTGAGCATCTTAAGGGAGGTGTGTTTTGTTTGTTTGTTTGTTTCTTTGTATCCCAAGCACCTAGCTTGGAGCCTGGAACCTAGTAGTTAGTTAATAAGCATGAGTTGAGTGATTGATTGATAGCATGATTTGGTGAAGAATATGTTGGTCTGGGAGTCAGAAAGACTTGGGTTCAAATACTGCTGCTGCTGATATTTCCTAGCTAGATGACCATGGGAAAAGCATTTATCTCTCTAAGTCTTTTTTCTTATCTGTAAGATAGTCTGTTAGTCAATCAACAAACATTTAACTAAGCTCTGGTTTCTCCAGTTTTTTGGTCTCATGAGCCATTTGCCCTCTTTAAAATTTTCAAGGACCCCAAAATCTTGCAATATTTACTGCAATAGAAATTTAAATTAATACTTTAAAATGTTATTTAGTAAAATTTTAAAAATAATAAACCTATCACATATCAATGCAAATAACATATTTTATGAAATATAATTATATTTTCAAATATATTGAGGCATTGTTTTACATATTTTTTATAAATTTCTTTAATGTCTGGCTTACTAGAAGAAAGCCATGTATCATATCTGCTTCTGATATCAATCTTCTTGTGATATGTTGTTTTGGTTGAAGTATGTGAGGAAAATTCTGCCTCACAAAGTTAGAAAATGGAGGAGTATTTTAATAGACAAATTATATCCTGGTATCATTATGAAAATCATTTTGACATCAAGGACCTCCTTAAAGGGTCTCATGGATCCCCATGGCCTTCAGCATATTATTAACAATGAACAAAATATACCTTAGCCCTCTTGCCACTACCAACTTTGCATGACTAACCCTGTTAAATCAGTATCCTCTGCTTTTGGTCCTTTTATTCCCTGTTCTCTTTGCTACTTATATAATCTTTCAGCATGATATAGTGGGTGAAGTTTTATATTTGGATTCAAGAAAAAATGGGTTCCAATCCTACCACTAAAACTTATTAGCTGTGTGAATATGGAAAAGCACTTAAAATCTCTGGGACTGAGTTTCTTCATCTATAAAATGTAAGTCATAAAATACTACCTACCACACAAAATTATTATGGTCAAATGAGATAATGTATATAATCCATTTTTCACAACCTTAAAGCACTACATAACTTTTAAGTAATTATTTCTATTATTTCTAATCTTATGTTATATTAGAAATACAGTAACCTGGGTACAGCTTCAGGAATTCAGTATAAAAACCCCTGACTTCACTCTCCCCCTCCATTCCTCAGTCTCCATTCTATATGTCCTACAGCTTACATGTGATGTGAATGTATCCTAAGACTTCATACTTGGCTCCTTTCTGTATATACATCCTCTCTATAGGTGGCCCCATCAGCTACTTGGGGTTCAATGATCATATCTATGTAGATGACTCTCACATCTATGTACCATGTTCTAGCTTTTCTCTTGAACTTTAGTCCTGCATTACCAGCTATCTACTGTACATTCCTAATTGAAAATCCCATGGGCATCTTAACTTCATTTGGTCCAAAATAGAATTGATTCTCTTTTCCCCCAAAAGGTGCCCCTTTTCTCCACTCCCCAGTTTCTGTTAAGGTGATATGACCCAGGTTTGCAAGCTCAAAGACATCTTTTACTCTTCTCCCACCTCCTATATACAATTAGTTGTCATTTTTTGTCAAGGAAACCTCCAAAATAGCTCTCATATCTAACCCTTAATCTTCTCACTCAACTCAGATGGCTACCACCGTGGTTCAGGTTCTCATTATCCCCTCCTGAATCTTCCATTTGTCTCCCTGCCTCAATTCTTTCCTTTCTCTAATCAATTCTTTAGTTAACTGCCATGCTGATATTCCTAAAGCAGAGGTCTGTTGCTTCAGTTGTTCCCTATTGTCTCTACATTAAATAACAGCTTCTACATTGGTCATTTAAAGCCCTCCACCATCAGCCTTCTCTTTCAGATTCATTATGCATTGTTTGCCTCCATACACTCTATAGTCCAGTCAAACTGACTTACTCTATTCTCTTCTAAACACCATTCCATATTTTCTCTCTGTGACTTTGCATAAGTTGTCCCCAATATCTAGAATTCTCACATCCTCTTTCCCCACTGCTTCTTAGATTCACTTCTTCCATCAGAGTGCAGCACAAGAGCCACCTACTACATGAGGTCTTTGCTGATCTCCCCAACTACCTGTACACACTTCACCTGACCCAGTTACTTGTATTCCTTACATGTATACTTTGTTGTTTTCCTCATGGGTTACTAACATCTTATAGAATGATGATAATGAATCTCTTCTCTTTTCTCCTGACATGGCTGGAGGTGTTAACAAATAAGAAACTATTCCCTAAATTCAACAGCTGAACCCATCCAAAGGGAACTCTTCTCCAATCTTCATAATTGTCATCAGCAGTATTTATTCTATTTCCTTCCCTCGCATAAGAGAATAAAAAGTAGCCATGTTCCTCATTAAGGATAATCCCTGACTGGGCCCTTGAACATACTATTTCATATCTCCCCAGGACTTTGCTCCAGCAACCAAACCTCTCTTTCTTTTGCATCTTCAGTCTCTCAACATCTAGTGGCTCCTTGACTACAAACATGTTTGAATATTCCTAGTTGTACAACTTCCTTCCTTTTGGTGTTTCATTCCCATCTAACTACTGTAGAGGGCCAGCTCTGAGAAAGTCCATCCTGGGATAAGATATAGGCCAGAGGTCTGTTCTTGACCTTGGGCTGATAACTCAGCATGTGGGCTCTCTATCCCTCCCTCAGCATACACGTGCTGCTCAGGATAAAGGTTCTTCAAGCCTCCTTGGTACACACATGCTCTCTCCAAAACCCCCAGGGCACACACATGCTAAATACCACCTGTGGGCTATTAACACAATATTGTTTCCTGCAAAAGGGGAACAAAAGCAAGAGGAAGTCATGCATTATACAATGCCTCACACGTGGATTTGTTGATGCTGCTTGCCTAAAAGGGTATATAAGCCCTGTCCCTCAGTTTAATAAATGGAGCTGTTCTTTACTCTTCTGCCTGGCCCATGTTTTCTTTTCACTCTCCACGGCATTTGATCATCTCTGGCCATTTCGACACTACAGCTGCTGGCAGCAAACTACTATTCTGTATCTCTTTTCTTCACTACCAACTTTCTTTACAAAGTTATGATTCCCCCATTTCTTCATCATTCATTTTCATCCCAACCCATTATAATCTGACCTTGGCCTGCACCAATATAGTGATATTTTTCTCTCCAAGGTCACCAATGACTTCTAAATCACTAGATAGACTGGCTTTTTGTCATATTCTCATTCTCATTGACCTGTCTTCAACTTCTGAGTCTATTTTCCTCTCTTGGCCTCAGAGGTATTTCTTGTTCCTTGCTCTTCTGTTTAGCTGACTACTCTTTAAATATTTCTTCCTTTTCATATTTCTCTTCTTTGCTTGTTCCAAAGTGATCTTGTCATTGACCCTTTTCTCCTTGATCTTTAAACTCTCATGGCTTCAGCTATCAGCCTCTATGTAGAAGAATCCCAAATTTGTATTTCCAATTTTAATCTCTATTCCAGGGGCAGCTAGGTGGCGCAGTGAGTAGAGAGTGGCCCTGGAGTCTGGAGGACCTGAGTTCAAATGTGGCCTCAGACACTTGACACACTTACTAGCTGTGTGACCTTGGGCAAGTCACTTAACCCCAATTGCCCTGCCTTCCCCCCTAAAAAAAATCTCTATTCCAAGGTCTAGATCTAAAACTCCAATTTGGACATAAGACTTCCCTACCATAAACTTCCAGCAGTACCTCAAATTCATTATGTTCAAAACCAAGGTCATTACCTTCTTCCTTTGCCATTTCCGTTAAAGATATAGCCATTCTAACTTTTCCCATGTTTAAAACATGAGTATGATGTTAGATTCCTCTCACTCAACTCTCAGCTCCAATCGGTTACCAGGTTCTGTTAATTCTACTTCCCCAATATCTATTGTATCTATCCTCTTCTCTCTAAGTGGCCTTCATTACTACCTACCTAGATTATTTTAATAGGTTTTTAAGAGGCTTTCCTGCCTTCACTGTCAGCCTGTTCACTGTGTACAAATTTAGTCAAATTTATCCTCTCCCCAAAGATTCTTCAGTGTCTTCCTTTTTCCAGCTGAATATTGCCCAGACCCCACTGCCTAGCATTCAGGAGCTCACAGAATCTTGTACCAGCCTAATTTTATAGAGATAACTAATACACATCCCTATTGCATTCTCTATACTCCAGCCAAACTTGTACTCGTCATCTCCAAACATGTCATGTGCTTTTCCTACTTTTGTTCATTACTGTTCTCTATGTTTGGACTACTTCCGTCCTGCACTTACTTGTCAAGTCTTAAACACTTAGTAAAACCCAATAAGATATGATCAAATGTTTATTAAACTGACTTCATGTCAGAAGACTTAATTCAAAATATGTATCTGCCATTAATTAGTCTTATAACTTTCAATAAGTCTTTAACCTCACTTGGCTTCAGTTTCTTCATCTATAAAATAGGGATAAATGCATCATTTACTAACCACGCTAGTTTGTTGTAAGAAAAACAGTTACAGGAAATTATAAGAGGAAAACTACTAAATCTTATATAAATGTGAGTTATTGATGTTCTAAATTATTTCTGAAACGCTTGGCCTCATTATTACTAAACTATTCTCTCCCCCATTTCCCCATGTCCCTGATTTCATTGGGGCTAACTAATTCATATTAAGATGTTAAAAGGGGTTAATGTATTCCTCCTCCTGTATATACACAATGGTCATAAATTTAGGCTCCATGACAGGATGGTAGAGAACACAGCTTTGATAAATGAGTATTTGGGGAGCCATGCAAATTATAACATATAGTAAAATGATTCTTCAGTCTGGTCCTGTACCCCATAGATTTATTCTTAGATAAAGTATGTTTTAGATCTCCACATTATTTTCAGAGCATGTCTTGAAGAGGGATTCACGAAGTCATTAGCAACATTATGTGACCACACAGAGTTCCCTAAAACAGTAGTCTCCAAATTTTTTTGATTGAGTATCCCTTTCAATTAAAAAAAATTGAGCACATAATCAAACAAATATATATTAAATTATTTATAATTTATTTACATGTCCTATATATAAAATTAGGCATATTATAAAACTTATAAAAAAATAGGAAAAAGTTTAAGGATACTAATATTTGGTGCCATAGTCCAGGGCTGTCCAAAATGCAGCCCATGGGCCACATAAGGCCTGCAATGTGATTTATGCAGCCTGCCTACAAGCATAGAAATTCACACAAATACTTTAGTAAACTTAGCTGAGCTACCACAGAGCTCTCACTAAAATGACAAATCAAAATATATTGTTTATTGTTTTAATAAAAACCTAAAGTTGGACAGCCCTGCATAGTCAATAGTGAGTCTCTGCTGCTTAAGCAAACCACTTTGGCAGAAAAAGATAAATGGATAGATAGATAAATAGATAGGTAGCTATAGATATAGATAGATATGTATATATGTATATGTGTCTCTGTGTGTGTGTAAAATAGATTGTAAAAGATAGGTACTTAAGGCAGGAAGAATTAGGAGGCTCTCTCAATATACCAAATAAGGAATAATGAGGACCTGAATTTGGGTCATGGCTTGTATGAGCAGAGAAAAGGAGGTATAATTGAAGACACTGAAATAGAATTAACAAGATTTAGAAACTAATTAGATATACTGGGGTGATAGAAAATAAAGACTTAAAGGTGATATGACAATTGAGAAAATCTGAATTATTGGAAGGATGGTGGTACCTTTGTTAGTGATTGGGATCTTCTGAAGAGGAGTGAGATTTTTTGGTGGGGGAGATAATGTAATGAGGTCATGATCATTATCTCCCCACTGTTTACATTGAAGCAACTGTTTTGTTTTTCTGTACCACTGCTAATTAAAATATAGATTCTTTCAACAAACCATGACTCTTATTGTTCAAAATAATGAAATTTGAATACAGCTTAAAATGGGGGTAAAATGTACTATATTTCATAAAATGATGTGCTGTAAGATGCATAAAATGGTCCATTTTTGTAGCAAAACACAGGAGTCCTGAGGGATGGTAGAGAATGATATACCCACCTAGTAAGCATTCAATTTACCATTAAAACTCATGAATATGGAATAGAGCCTGGGTAGGGTTTTTATCACAAACTATTCTTTATTATGTATTTTAAACAGAACTGAAATGAACTATTGTATAAAAGGCTTGCCTAGCCTTTTTTGTCCAGGAATTTGCCTTTAGCTCTGTCTACTTGATTTTAGAAAACAAAACACAAAACAAAACAAAGTGAAAATTTTCTAACAAAAACTGCCTAACAATAAAAGCTGTCTAAAAGTGGAATGGCTTGCCTTGGGATGCAGCTTTTGAGAAAGTTTTTTTCTTCCTACAGATCTTGAAACAGTAACTGGATGGCCACTTATTAAGCAAGATATATGCTTAATAACCCTTTTGCATATGGGTTGGATTAACAGTACATAGCTACTGTTGTACCTCCTGTTTTGTAATTCTGCGATTCTATACCTTTTTTAAGTGGTCTTTTATTTTGTCCCAATTACATGTCAAAACAATTTTGTGCATGTATTTTTAGAAGATTTTGAGTTCCAAATTTTTCTCCATCCCTGCCCTCCTCTCTTCCTGAAATGATAGGCAATTTGATATTGGTTATGCATGTACTATTATGTAAAACATATTTCCATATTAGTTACAGTTGTGAATGAAGAAACAGATCAAAGGGAAAAAAACACCAAAAATAAAGTAAATTTTAAGAAGTATGCTTAGGTCTGCATTGAGAGTCAGTCAGTTCTTTATCTGGATGTAGATAGCATTTTCCTTTCAGAGTCCTTTGTATTTGTCTTGGATCATTGTGTTGCTGAGAAGAGCTGAGTCATTCATAGTTGATCATCACACCATGTTGCTGATACTATATACAATGTTTTCCTGGTTCTGCTCATTTCACTTTGCATCAAATCGTACAAGTCTTTCCAGGTTTTACTGAAATCTGAGTGTTCATCATTTCTTCTTGCACAATAGTATTTGATTACATTCATATACCACAGCTTGTTCAGCCATTCCCCAGCTGATGGGCATCTGTGTCCTCAATTTCTAATATTTTGCCACCAGGAAAAAGGCTGCTATCATTATTTTTACACATGTAGTTCCCTTTCCCTTTTTTATGCTCTCTTTGGGATACAGGCCTAGTAGTGGTATTTCTAGATCAAAGGTACGCAAAATTTGGTTGCCCTTTGGCCTAGTTCCAAATTACTCTTGAGAATGGTTGGATCAGTTCACAACTCCACCAACAGTGCATTTTTCCCACATCCTCTCCAACATTTATCATTTTCTTTTTTTTGCCAGTCTGACAGGTGTGAGGTAGTACCTCAGAGTTTAATTTGCATTTCTCTAATCAAAGGTGATTTAGAGCAGGGCTTCTTAAAATGTTTCTACTCACAACCCCTTTTTGTCTGACAAATTTTTACACAACCTTGGGTATATAAAATAGGTATACAAATCAAACATTTACTTGTAATAAATTATAAGTAAATTTATTTTGAAAACAATTTTATTATACATATAATTTTAGCATTTATTGAAGACAAAAACAAATTCATGTACTGAGATAGATGTGCTTATTTGTTTTTACATAAAGAATTAAATCTTGGCAGAATGCTTGATACTGCAGGATGTAGAGTAGAGTCAATATTTTTCAAAGTTGATTGATATTTTGATTTTATAATCATCAATGCTGAAAATGCTGCTTTGCATAAATATGCAGTACAAAATGGCAAAAGTATATATAGAGCCATTTCAGAAATTGTTGGAAATTCTGTCCTAATCCCAAGCCAAAATTCATTTACTGATTTTTTTTTTTTTAGTAAACTCAAATTTTAAACTTCTGTCACTTGAAAGCTTGGCAAATTCTTCTTGAACTTTTAATGGCAGATGACTGATTTTTTTTTTTAATTTCAACAGAGTGTGGTTTAGGAACCCAACTTCGTTTTTTAGAGTCAAAATTTGAAGGAAAGTATTTTTGAAGCTGTGTCTCCAGGCACTTCAGATGATCAATTATAACTCTTACAGTGAATTCTTTCAGAAGGCTATTTTCAATTATAAAATCATCTGTAGTTGTAAACATTTCTAAAGAACAATTTTCCACCCTATTCTTCCATATGTTAACTTTTTTAGGAAGACTTTCAATTTTATCTTTTAACATAAATATGTTACAATTTTTCCCTTGAAGTGACATGTTTAAATCATTTTTTTAAAAATATCCAAAAAATAACATAGTTTTGTAATCCATAAGTCATTATGAAAAAATTAACAAAATCAGATTTCTCATCAGTCAAAAATATAACAATTCATCTTTCAGTTTCAATAATCTGTTTAAACTTCCCCCTCTTGAGACCCACCTTCCCTTGGCAAGTAGTAATAAACTTTTATAATTGGAGTCCATTTCTTTCCAAAGGTTTGAAAACAAACAACTGTTAAGGGTATGGCTTTTAATGAAATTAATGATTTTGGTAGTATCCCAAAGCACAACATCCAACTCTGGTGATATTTTTTGGGCTATGATGGCCTCCTGATGGATCATGAAGTGAGTAAAAGTGATATATTCATTGCCACCACCTTTAATTTTTGCAACAAATCTGACATTCTCTCCCATTATTGCTCCAGCAACATTGTATAGACTCCAATACAATTTTTTGCACTGTAAATCTTCATTTATGAAAAATTCATTGACTTTAATATATGTGTGTGTATAGATATAGATATAGAGATATCTTCTCCTCTTGTGTGCCCTTCCAAAGGGCAACAAAATAATAATTCCTCATGTATGCTTCCTTCATAAATGCATCTTACATAAAGTAACAACTGTGTCATGTTAGAAACATCAGTTGTTTCATCTGAGTTTCAAACTTTGGGCTTCCCTTAAGCCTGGTAACAAGCTGCTAGATTTGGTCATTACTAATTTCAGAAATTCTTTTTTTAAACAGTATCATTTGATAAAGGAATTTTATGAATTTCATCCCCCAATTTTTTCCCATTAACTATTTCTGACATTTTAGTAGCAGCAGGTAACACAGAATCTTCTCCTATCATGTAGGGCTTTTAGATTTTGCAATTAAATAAGAAATTTTACAAGATACAAGTAAATACTTTTCATTAACAATAACAAATTTCTCAAAACATTGTTTTTCTTTATTTGAAGATTTTTAAAAGTCATTCAAAATATCCCTTTGGTTTATTGCAGTACACTGCATGCTTGGTATTAAGATATTGTTTTAGTTTGGCTGGATTAATGCTCTCTGCAGCCAAAACTTCATTACAAATTAAGCAAAGAGATTTTTCCATACGTCATCATTATTAGAAGTAAATCCATATTGCAAAAATGATTCAACATATTTTCTTTTTCTTTTAATTTAGTTGTACTACAACCTGGTAGTGAAGACTCTGCCACATTGTTATCAATATTTTTACCTCTTCTGTCTAAACTTACCTACTTGTCTATAACCAAAAAATATTTTTGTCCTAAAATATAAATAAATATTAATAATTTCTCAGATCAATACTAGCTTTAGTTAATGAAATTATATTTGTTTTTACTTAATTTATAAAATTGATGTTCACACTTACATACACATACAGCAGTGATGGTGGAGAAATATTTTTAAAGGGCTTTAGTCTTTACTTGTTGCTATTAAACATTTACATTTCTGTAAAAGAAGGAGACAACAGCAATTTTTAAAATCAAACACTCTAACACAATACAGTCCAAAGATATACTAATCTGATACTTACATGATGAGGAATGATGGTAGGAAAATATTAAAAGTCTTTATTTTCCATAATTAAACTATTATAATTCTATAAGAGCAGAAAATTTTGTATGTACCATATAAAAAAAAACACTGCAATCTATAACATACAATAGTCTAGAATCTGAGCCAAGGTGTTTCTAGCAGCATTTATTCGCATTGCATGGCCTGACAGAATGCATAGTGAAAAGTATGCATGTTGTGTGTTCAGAACCAAGGCTTCAGTAAAGTCACCTGATGCAACCTGGACAATCACTGCCAGACACTTTTCATCTCGGATTCATTGTCCTTTTGACTTTGAATTAATTTTTGGTCATTGAGTGTTCCAGAAACCTTTTACTTTTGCCAAATTTTTTCTGAACCCCATATTCAGTTACAGGACTTCATGGGGGATCATGACCCACAGTTTAAGAAGTGCCAATTTGGAGCACATCTTCATATGCCTATGGATAGGTTTTATTTCTTTATCTGAAAACTACCTGTTCGTATCCTTTGAACAGTTATCAATGGTGAATGGCTTGTATTCTTATAAATTTGACTGAGGTCTCTATATATTTGAGAAATGATGCCTTTATCAGAGACACTTGCAATAAAGTTTGTTTCCCAGATTTCTGCTTTCCTTCTAATCTTGGTTGTATTGATTTTGTTTGTGCAAAAGCTTTTTGATTTAATATAATCAAAAATACCTATTTTATATTGCATAATGCTCTCCATCTCTTGTTTGGTCATGAACCTGTAACTTACTTAATACTGTAAGTGGCCAGAAACAATTCAAATATCTGAGAGCCACAATCAGGATTACACAGGATTTAGCAGCTGCAACATTAAAGTGTCCAAGGTCATTGAACATGATATTCCATAAGGCAAAGGAGCTAGGCATATGACCAAGAATGAAGGATAATTACTCCAAGAGAGGAAAAATGGTCACTCAATGAAATAAAAGGATTTCAAGCTTTCATAAGGAGACCAGAATTGAACCAAAACTTTGATCTTCAATATCAAGACCCAAGAGAAGCCTAAAAAGGAAAAAGAGCCAAAAAAAGAAAAGAAAAAAAAAGACCATAACTGAACAAAAACTTTGATCTCCAATATCAAGATCTAAAAGAAGCCTAAAAAGGGAAAAAGAGAAAAGAAAGTATAAGAAATTCAAGCATTTAGATACTATACCACTTGGTGCATATATGTTTAGTATTGGTGTTACTTCATGGTCTATTGTACCTTTTAGCAAGATGCAGTTTCCTTCCTTATCTCTTTTAATTAGGTCTATTTTGCTTTTGCTTTCTCTGAGATCAGGATTGTTACCCCTGCTTTTCTTTTTTTTTTTATGTCAGCTGAAGCATAATAGATTCTGCTTCAGCCCCTTACCTTTACTTTGTATGTGTCTCTCTGCTTCAACTGTGTCTCTTCTAAACAACATATTGTAGGATTCTGGTTTTTGACCCATTCTGCCATCCATTTATTTTTTATGGGAGAGTTCATCCCATTCACTTTCACATTTAAGATTACTGATTGTAATCTATTCTATTTTTCCTCCTGCTTGTCCTCTCTCTCTTTTTACACTTTCCCTCCTCAACAGTGTTTTGCTTCTATCTTTCACTTTACCTGGTCTGCTCTCTCTTCTGTCAGGTCCTCCCTCCCCCCACTTTTACTTACTCTCCTCCCCTCTTCCTGTCCTGCTGGGTAAGGTAGATTTCTATATTCAACTGAGTGTGTATATTGTTCCCTCTTTGAGCCAATACTGATGAAAGTGAGGTTCAAGTGATGCCCATCACTTACCCTCCCATCTCCACTATAATAGGATTTTTTCACCTCTTCGTATGAAATAATTTACCCCACCCTACCTCTGCATTCCTTCTGTCCTCAGTGTACTCCTCTTTCTCACCCTTTCATTATTTTTGAGTCATTACCTCAAATTCACTTCATACCATGTCCTCTGTCTATGTATATTACTTCTAGCTGTACTATTAGTGGAAAAATTATTAAGAATCACAACTATTATCTTCCCATGTAGGGATGTAAACAGTTCAGCTCCACTGAATCCCTTATATTTTCTTTCTCCTTTTTCTCTTTGTGGGCTTCTATTGGGTCTTGATATTGGAGATCAATTTTTTTTTGTTCAATTCTGGTCTTCTCCTTATGAGAGCTTGAAATCCTTCTATTTCATCAAGTGGCCATTTTTCCCCTTGGAGTATTATGCTTAATTCCACTGGGTAAGTGATTCTTGGTTGTAGTCCTAGCCCCTTTGCTTTCCAAAATATCATGTTCCATGACTTGGATACTTTAATGTTGCAGCTGCTAAGTCCTGCAAAATCCTGATTGTTGCTCCCCAATATTTGAATTGTTTCTTTCTAGTCAGTTGAAGTATTTTTTTTCCTTGACCTGATAGTTTTGTAATTTGGTTATAATGTTCCTTGGAGTTTTTCTTTTGGGATTTCTTTCCCTGAGGTGATTGGTGTATTTTTTCAATGCCTATTTTGCCCTCTGATTTCAAGATATGAGTGCAGTTTTCCTTGATAATTTCATGACATGCTGTCCAGGTCCTCTTTGTAATTATGGCTTTCAGGTAGTGCAATGATTCTGACACTATCTCTCCTGGATCTATTTTCCAGGTCAGTTGTGTTTCCAATGAAGTATTTTATATTTTCTATTTTTTCATTCTTTTGAATTTGCTTAATTGATTCTTGATGTTGATTCTATAACTTTTTGAGAGAAAGGAGAAGAATGTAGGGCATATAAGGATAGAATTCCTTCTAACTCTGACACCTTAAAAGTGGTAAGGCTGAGCAGGAGATAAGCAAATTACTCTTTTGAGAATATTATGTATTAAGTATTCTGAGAGTTGTGATAATCAGAGTGAGTATCAAAGGAGCACAGACAATATCCTAGTCATATTTAAACCAGGGTGCTTGCATATTTGGAATGCCTTAAAAACCTTAAGAGGTAGTTCAGGTTGACAATGCAGAAGTTAGATAAAGTTTTAGTTAGTCAATAATATATTATTAATGAAAACATTATGATGCACTGAAGAGGGTCTAAAATTTGTCCCAGGGCTGAGAAGTTGTTTGTCATCCCAACTCTAACTGATTTGAGCTATTCTGCTAACTTTCTAATATGGCCATCTTTGTCAAAAAAGATATTATTGGGGAGAATAGATCTAGGAGTATAAATCCATGCTAGAAGGTTAGACATCATCACATATTATCCCCTTATTGTACAGATGAGGAAACAGACCCAAATTGGTTAAGTGACTTACCTATTATCACAGTGGTGGTAAGTAGTATATCAAAGGTTTGAAACCTCATCTTTTGACTGCAAATTCAGCACTTTCCTCTACTTCATGGTGCCCTT
Organism: Trichosurus vulpecula; assembly: GCF_011100635.1. Taxonomy (NCBI): domain Eukaryota; kingdom Metazoa; phylum Chordata; class Mammalia; order Diprotodontia; family Phalangeridae; genus Trichosurus; species Trichosurus vulpecula. The sequence goes on from NC_050573.1 coordinate 343,060,168, forward strand.
GACATCTCTCATCTTCTTAAGATAGACCTGCCTTAGTGGGGAAAAAGTCTTCTGTTTATAATAAATGTATAGTGTGTGTATACTATTTAAATGAGCCTTTCAGTTCTAAGCTTTGGACTTGGAAGGTAGACATGATATTGTTCCATTAAGTTATATTTATTAAAACTAAATAAGAGTTTGATTAGAAAGAATTTCATAATTATCATCATTATATACTACTGCTGTTTGTCACTAAGAAAATTTCAAACTCAGTTCCCAATTTGCTGCTAAAAGATCAGTCCAGCAGAAAATACACTGGAAAGGAGCAATGTCTATTGAGGCAGAGTTCTTATATTCACTTACATCAACCATTTGTTCCCTAGATACAGATTTAAAGGCATGATCTAGTTCATTTCATACATTTATTCAGGGTCTACTACCAAAAAGAAGATTAAAAATGTCAAAGTCTTACTCTTGTGAAACCAATGAGTTATTCACAGCAGTTCCTTGAGCAGAGCAACAGATCTAGTAAAATAACTGCACAGAGATGTTCATTATCAAAATAATCCCTGTCACTGCCTGGTATCAAGATCTCTCATCAGTTACTGACATTCTGAGGGGAAAACATAGGTAAGATGTGCATAGACAGTGCATACAAAGGAATTGTGTTTGCACGTCATTGCTTATTATAACACGTTCACCATATATCTAACAGGTCACTCAAAATAAATCTGTTGAAATCATAATTCATCCAGACTGAGTATTCCCTCAGCATGTTATTCAGATAAAGATATAACTTGCTACCTGGGCGTGACTCTCTCTTTCTTCCTGTAGGTATGCTACAGGCAGATATAATTACAGATGTCTATATACATGTAAATATACAAGTATTGTTTTGCCAGCTACATTATGAAATTGGGACTTATTCAAAAGAATTATAGGGAAAAACATTGTATTTCCTAAAATAGTATGCATTATATTCAATATTTTATCAGTTTCATTATTGTTGTTCAATAATGTCCAACTCTTCATGACCCTGGATAGGTTTTTCTTGGCAAAGATAGTGGAGAGATTTGCCATTTCCTTATCCAGTGGATTAAGGCAAACAGACGTGAAGTAACTTACCCAGAGTCACATAGCTAATGAGTGTCTGAGGCCAGATTTAAACACAGATCTTCCTCACCTCAGGCCCAGCTCTCTATCCACTGAGCCAGCTAGCTGCCTTACTGTCCATTGTATACTGAAACATAATTACTAAATTATTATAAAGAGCTATATACTTGCCTTATAAGGATAGAATTTTCTTTTAAAACCCATGTGCATGTAGCAGTGTCTGTGTAATTCTTTTTACATATATGTATACATGTGGGTTGTGCTTACATGGATGTATATATATATATATATATATATTTTATATATATATATATTTTATATATATATATACACACACACACACACACACAATTCTTATATACCTATATAGTTGTAATGAACATCCATGTAAAATTTATATCTAAATATTTTAGCAATATATATATGCATATATACACACACATATATATGTATATACACATACATATGTGTATATACACATACACATGTATACACACACACACACACACACACACACACACACACATATATATTATATATATATATATATATATATATATATATATATATATATATATATATACACTATTGCATGCCCAAATACACAAATGTTTCTGTGATCTCATTTGGAAGTTCTTTGGAACAATGCAGATTTCATCCAATCACTAGCTGACCATTTTATGTGACACTTATCCATGACTTCCAATAAATTTTCCATAGTGGGCTCCCTCAATATGCTAGAAGGCTACCTTTATTTCTCCTGACATCAAGAACATACCATGAGGGTACTCTGGATGTCCATCTGTCATCCCTTGCCACATGACCACTCCATCTTCTCTTCTTACTGTGTAATTTCCAAATGATATTTTTTTCACTCCTGTTCTTTCTGAGAGTTTCTCATTGGTTATATTTTTACGTACACTCACCCTCTTCCTGTTTTCCTCTTCCTTGCACTCCACATGTATGGTATTCATTTAAATTTTTTTTGCTAGCTATTATATTTTATGACTTGGTATAACACATCAGTACTGATAGGATAGAGGTATTAAAAAAGAATAGTGGTAGGGGCAGCTAGGTGGAGCAGTGAGTAGAGCACTAGCCCTGTAGTCAGGAGGACTTGAGTTCAAATCCGGTCTCAGATACTTGACATATGTACTAGCTGTGTGACCTTGGGCAAGTCACTTAACCCCAATTGCCCTGCGAAAAAACAAACAAACAAAATAAAACCAACAACAAAAAAATTTCTCTATAAAAAAAAGTAGCGGGAATGTATGCCTCAGATAGTCATGGACATACCAGCCAAATGCGTGTTACAATCTGTGCGATAGAAATTACTTGTCCATTTGGTGTTTTCTGTGTGAATGTCAGGTCAAATTCTGATTGATGGCAACATTCTTCCAAGGGACTTTGCAATATTCTGGGGCTTAAAGAAGTCAACACAATGTCATATATAAATAGGATCATTTGGGGCAGCTAGGTGGCTCAGTGAGTAGAGCACCGGCCCTGGAGTCAGGAGGACCTGAGTTCAAATCCTGCCTCAGACACTTGACACAAGTACTAGCTGTGTGACCTCGGGCAAGTCACTTAACCCCAATTGCCCTGCCCCCCCCCAAATAGGATCATTTGAAGGATGGCATCTTCCAAGAAGAATCCCTCTTCAACTTGAATTCTGTGCTGATTGTCTTCCATTACAGCAGTTAACACCTTCAATAAGCATATGCCCTGTTTCTTTCCCCAGCTCATATTTATAGGAAGGTCATTGAAGATGGTATTTGTGCTATTGTACCTTTCAAGGACTCTTAAGTGATTCTGATGTATTGATGAGGGTTACCTTGTTGGAAAAAAATCTGCAAGGCAGCACTTTGTCTTATGTTTTCAAATATTTTTTCAGACTCACAAAACAATAAATACATTGGGATTTTCTGTTTTCTACATCTTTCAGTTTATTTAAAAATACTAATGATGAAGTACATTCTGAATACTGCTTGCAAAAGTCTGATTGTTCCCTACCAATACGCTCTTGAAAGATGCCATTGGTTCATGGATAAAGATTTTGTATAAATGAGAAAGTAGACTTATAAGTGAGTGGTTATTTATATTTTCCTGGACCCTAATTTTAGTATTAATAGGATCTGAGTTTTCCATGCCTTTGTTATCTTCCCTTCCTTCTTATGTTTTGTTTCTTGGTCCCCTAATCCCCTCATAATTGTTACCTTCAGCACAGAACTCTTCTTTGAATGCTTAGTCCAGCTGAGCTTCTTCCCATACTTATGCTCTCTCAGCTATTTTTACCTTTCCTAGAAGCAAATCTAGGATTGTGGCAGTAAGGACCATGTATAGAATTTCTGTTATCATGGGTGGAGAAAACAGTTCATTGTAATGCTTTTTACAAATCTTTTCAATTTTTCTTCTCTTTGTTATCTTCCTTCCACTTTCACCCTTAAATGTTCCTGAGTTTTCTTTACTTCAAAGTTTTACCAAGCTTTCTTTAAAGTGACTTTACCCTTCACTGTTCATCTCTGCCTTATTAGTAAATACTAATCATCATTTCAGAAATCATTATTCATAAGAGAAATAACTCAATATTGCTTCTCTCTTCATTTGACAAGTAACTCAGATGTTTGCTTATTCATGATATTTCAGGGTCCTTTCTTTTGGTATCCTTGTTGTTGTGATTAATTCACATGATAAGACTTGTGGTTAAAATAATTGTAATCACTGCTAATGTCATTTCTTCTATCCTTGTTACATTTTTTGATTGTCAATTACTTGTTTGAATTGTTTAGATTTAGGTTGTTTAGATTATACACTATATACATTTTCTTCTTGGTTTTGAACTAATTCTTATCTTACCATTAAAAAGCCAATAATGTTTATAAATGTATTTGCATTTTAATATACAAATATAATTCAGCTCTTCAAAAAAATCTGAGTTTCGTGTGATGTATGTGATGCTTCCTATCATGTAGAATACCAACAGTCAAATGTAGCTCATAAAATATAAGACAAAAATAAAGGCAAGCCCACACATTTGTATTTAGGGACAAGTAGTTAATATAAATGTATATGAGCACTATCCTTTAGGAGAGACATTTCCTTCAAAGTGTTTTTGAACCAACCCATTGACAACAAATTGGCAATTGAGTCTGAAATTGTCTGAGTGCTAAAAATGATGTGAAAAAATGCTAAGTACTTATATGGATTTAAACATATCAGAATATGCTTATAATCATTTTAGTTTCAGCTTCTGTAAGTAATGTTATTACTATAAAAATTTAATCCTAATTTATCAATATGAGAGCACTGTTTAAAATGCTTAAAGAGAGAAAGTGGATATATTTTATTTCCCTTTATTGTATCCAGGGGATCTTCAACCTTCTTTATGTCTCGGACCCTTTGGACGATCTTAAGAAGCCTATAGATGGATCCTCAGAATAATGCTTTTCAATGTGTAAAATAAAATACATAGGATTACAAGGAAACCCAATTACATTAAAATATAGCTATAAAATATTAAAATGGAAACAACTACAAGCTCTACTACATAACTATATGCAGACTAAAAATCCTTGCTTTAATACTTAAATAGGCAAATTACCAAAAATGTTATATGTAATCTATATGTTGCACTCTTTGCAAAGTCTATGGCAAAATTCCAACTTGCCTTTTAAAAAACTTAAAATAGTGGCAGACTCCTAGTATAATGAAACTGGAACAATGTATTTGTTATTATCCAAAATGTTCATATCAGTGGTGAGAATAACATGCCTTTCCATGGTCTTTTGTGGTAATGGCTTTAATAGCAGCCTTTTCATTCATGAAAATTGGCACATTAATGCTTTATATTTATGATGAATATAACCTAAATGTACATTAATTTGAATATCAAATAAATCAGCCAATTTTCAGAGATGATGTAGGAAAAAAAACAGTGATTCCACATATTCTTAAAATGTGCTTTTGTATGTTATAATATAGATTCATCAAAAAAATCAACATGTTATACATATTTATTCTCTTTTTGCAGTTCAACAGAAGAACAGTTTCATTGGCAAACACAAGGTAAAGTATAGAATTGTGATGGAAATTTAAAGTTACATATGAATCAGAATTAATTTCACTGTACTTACAAAATAAAAGATATAAAGAAATAAGATAAGCATGGCAATAGTCTGAAATTAAACTTTTTCATTCTTTATGAAAAACTTTATTTAGATAAGTATGATTGGAAAGGATTTGGTTAAGTTCTTGTCAATTTCTCGCCTAATTTTAGAACCCCCAAGAGAAATGGTCTTAATTGTTCCTGACCTAAAAAAAAGAGAGAAAGAGAGAATAGAGTGTGATAGTGATCTGAGAAATTACTGAGGTAAAAATATTTCATTAGGCTGCTTTTGACTATCAAATAATGAAAACAATGAAAAGATATTGTTGATTATGGGCTAAAATTTTTTGTATTTATTTTAAATAGATGGTCAGAAGGATATAGAGGATGAACTCACAACTGGTCTTGAACTGGTAGACTCCTGTATTAGATCACTTCAAGAATCAGGAATACTCGATCCCCAGGACTATTCAACTAGTGAAAGTAAGTTTAAAGAACCTTTTCTTCTTTGTCTGCTATTTCATATTTATTTTTCAAAGATGCTTGCAGTGCTTCAAAGGAAAAAAGCATTGTGTTATTCCAGCCCTCATTTCCTCTGTCAACTTAGAACATTTAAATTATTTAAATTAACTATTACCTGTATACTTATATACAGGTTATCATATTCAAGGACCAAATATTTTCACAGTTGCTAATCAAACAGAAAGAATGACTTTTTACAAAAATCTAAAAGCAACTCACAAATACTCCATGTTCAATAATTCATTCAAATTATTTTTTAAAATAACTTTATATAACTGTGAAAATAGGATATGTCATAATTTCTCTGTCTATACTGAACAACAATATTAAAATCCTATCAGTTTTGATATTTGCTAATGAATAGAAGATATGTATAGTTCAATGAATCTCTTATAAGATTTCATAGTAATAAAAAACAAATATCTCTGAAAATCAAATTCATTAAAACAAGCACTTGCTATGGGAATTATATTAAAAGGCAGTAGGATGTTTCCTATTCTAGATGTTAAAAATATAACTTCTTAAATCCCATCAAGAATGTTCATTTTGAGATAAACAAATTTGGAATACAGCAGCCTCCTTATATACTTTTGTATATATACATATAACTTTTGATATTATTCTATGACCTGCATTTAGTCTCTGTAGTTCCATAACCTTTATTATCCATGGAGAATTATAGGACAGCATCATCAGGAACAGCCAAGACCAATTAAAAATGAAATCTATCCCCTTCAATAAGGTAGGTGGTCTGATCTTATAATCCTTGCTTTCTGTATATGGTACTTAAAAAGTCATACTAACTTCACTACCTAAAAGAGGCTCTCTACCGGTACACCATAGTGCATTTCACTATTATTATATAAAATGTCAGCCTTGGAAAGGACTTTAGAGATCATTTAGTCCAGCCCCTAACTGAAGAATGAAAGGCTTAATGTTTCACTGAAAAAAATTGAGATGGCAAGAGTTTGTTCTTATATCTTCCTCAATTTGCATTTCCCAGATGCCCCCTGACACTCTTCATTCACCCCTGTCTCAAATGAAGAGGCAACCCATCTTGCCAAGTAAACCTTTTTTCTTGCATAAGTGATCCCATTTCATCTCCCTTCTCTAGCAGATTATGCCCTCTATCTTCCCCACTCAATCCATCCCTCCCTTCTAGTTATCATTCTATATTTCTCCTCCCTTTTTTGGCTAAACTCATTGAAAAGGCCATCAACAATAAGTAACTTCATTTTCTTCTCCTACTCTCTTCCTCATTTTATTTAGTCTGGCTTCCAATATCATTCAACTAAAACTGTTCTCTCCAAAATTGCTAATATTCTCTTAATTGCCAAATTTAATGGCCTTTTCTTAGTCCTCATCCTTCTTGACCTCTCTATATCCTTTGTCATTGTTGATCATCCTCTTCTCCTGGACACTCTCTTCTTTTCCTGGTTTTCATGACACTACTCTATCTTGTTTCCCATCTTACATGTCTGATCTCTCCTCAGTCTCCATTGCAGGATCTTCATCTAGGTCATACCCACTAACAATGAGTATGCCACAAGACTCTGTCCTCTGCTCTCTTGTTTTCTCCCTCTATACTATTTCACTTGCTGACCTCATCAAGTCCCCATGTATTCAATTATTATCTCTATGTTGATGAGCCTCAGATCTACTTGACTTTTCTCCTGACTTCCCATCTTGCATCTCTGCCTATTGGACTTCTGGAACTGGGTTTCACATAGATATCTTAAACTCAGCATGTTCAAATCTAAATTATTTATTTTTCCCAAACCTTCTCTTCCTAACTTCCCTCTCACTGTTGAAGGTATCACCATCCTCCTCATGACCAAAGCTCATATCCCAGGTATCTTGAATCCTCTGTTTTTCCTATCCCATCTCCAACATACTACCAAAGATTGTTGATTTTCCTTTCATAAAATTTCTCATATTTTCCCCCTTCTCTCGTTAATATGATCTTCATCCTGTGGTAGGCTCTTATCAGCTCACAACTTGATTATTGCGATAGCCTACTGGTTGGTATCTGTGCTACAAGTATCTCCTTGCTCCAGTCCATCCTTCACTTAATTGCCAAAGTTATCCTCAAAGCTCAGGTGCACACCTGTCACACACCCCACCCCCACTAGTTAAACTCCAGTAGCTTCCTGTCATCCTCTGTTTGGCATTTGAACACTCTAACAGCCTTACTCCCTTCTACCTTTCCAGTCTTCTTACATTTTGTCTTCCACCCATCACAACCCCAATCCCTGTCTGGCAAAACTGGTGTCCTTGATGTTCTTTGAAGAGAGTGCTCTATCTCCTGACTCTGAGCATTTTAACTGGCAGTCCCCAAGCCTGGGAATGTTTTTCCTCCTCATGTCTATTTTCTGATATCCTAGGCTTCTTCAAGGCCCAACTAAAAGCCTACCTTCTACAAGAAATTTTTCTACCCCCTTAATTCTAAGGCCTTCTCTCTGTGGATTATCTTCAACTTACCGGGTATATAACTAGTTGTCATGTTATTACCCTCATTAGGACTCTTTAGGAGCCTGGACTGTTTGTCTTTTGTCCTTCTTTGTATTCCATGTGCTTAGCACAGTTTCTGACATTTATTGGGTACATAATGAAGGTTTATTGACTAAATGACCTTGAAAATACCACTAAAAATAATCACCCAGCTTTTGCTTGAAGATTTTCTAATAATAATTTTTTTAAAAAGGCCAACTTGTTGAGTTAGTCCATTCCATTTTGGAATAATTCTAGTTGTTAGAGTATTCTATATAGATGGCACTCAGAAAAAGTCACATTCAGAGTTTATTGGTGATTTGTATATTATTGATTTTCACTCTATTTAACATTGTCTAAAATGAATGTACTTCAATTTAATTTGGGGAGGTGATGAATTGCTATATAATGTTTGATGAACTAATTCCCTGAGTTATGAAAAGACTCAAAACATAACCAGAAATTCCATGGAATTAAAAAAAATGTTTAAGGACTAAAAGAATATTTTTTCTCTCTTCTGATTTGAAGGTACAATGATTTTGTTATTCTGAGGAGTTAAATGGCCTCTGAAATATCTCTATCCTTTTTTGCAAAATTTTTGGTAGACTAGAAAATTTTATTTCTAGGTGACCATGATAACAGGTATGTCATAAATTATAATGAGGTGCATATGTTTTACAAATCTCTCATAAACTGCAATTAGAAATTTACCTATACTAGCTTACCTTTCTAAACATGAATGGAAGCCATTAGGAAATTGCTGGTTCAGAGGCCCAAGATGTGAGAGAATGCAGAAAGAAAACAACTGAAGGACATATACAGAATAGCTACCCATTATATATTTGTAAATGTCTCCTTTTCTACATGAAAACTCGAACTATATACAGTTTCCCCAAAGGATGTCTGCTTTCCCTTCTGTTACATATTATTTTAAGCAGATTACACAGCCTCCTCAAAAAATTATGACTATTGCTTTAGAAGAGAGTATATTAATGAAAAAGACACAGGCAAAATATAAAAAGTATGTTTTTTTTAGATTATGAAGAGGAGGAAGAAATGTACATTTCCCAAATGAAAAACAGTTACTGCCATCTGTGTTATGAATGGCTCCTGGGATTAAGGTCTAAGTTTAGAGATTTGGGAAGATTAGTGAAAATTTCCATCAAACACGTAATTGTGTTTTGTAATTGACAAGGTACCAGAGGTACCCAAAAACCAATTATTATGCTCAAATGAAACTCAGACATGACAAAGTGAAGGGTTGAAGCTTGGAAAAGGAAAAAAAAAATATCTCTCAAACTCTCTGAAACTGGTCAAATAGAGAAGAATTAGAATTTGAAATCATCAAAACATTCTTAGAGTCTATCCTGGGATTAATTTTACCTTGGGGTCACAGTGAAGACCATACCAATCAGCACCCTTCAACCTAGTTCCCCAGCTCTGATTCAGCAAGTAGGGAGAGGAAAGAAGCAACCAGTCGATCAATCGGCAACTATTTATTATGCGACTAATATATGTGAGGCACTGTGCTAGGTGCTGAGATAAAATATGTATAGAATAAAGCAATTCCTACTCATAAGTCTATATTGTGTCAGAAGAGTATAAGTACAGACAGAGTGAATATAAAGAAAATAAATATAAAGTAGTTCAACACAAGACAGTTTGGAAAGGAGAGCACTAGCAGTTGAGAGAATCAGGGAAGATTTCATGCAGTAGTAGAGCTGTGTTTTTAAGAAAAAGAAGATTCTATGAACTGGATTCAAGGACAGTGTATCTCTAGCAAGGGGGACGATTAGTGCAAGGATGGGAGATGGAGTGTTGTGGTTAATGAATAGAGAGAAGACAAAGTTAACTGGATTGCAAAATGTGGGAAGGGGGATTAATGTACAATATAGTTAGAAAGATAGGTTGACTCAAGGTTGTGAAGAACTCTAAAAGGTAAACAGAGGAGTTTATATCTTATCCAAGAGACACTAGGAAGTTGACTGATCAGTGGACTGGCATGGTCAGATTTCGGCTTAAGGAAAATCACTTGAACAGCAGTGGAGAAAATGGACTGAAATGGTCAGAGACCTAGGACAGGAAGACCAACTAGGAGACCATTGAAATACCCCATTAGGTAAGAGATTATGAGGGTCTGAACTTCAGTGGTGGTAGCAGCTGGTGAGTAGAGAGAAGCAACTGGATTTAAGAGATATGGAGGTAGAAGTGGCAAGATTTGGCAACTGATTGCATGTGAGCTGAGGAAATATAAGGATTTAAGATGACATCAAGGTTACAAATCCTGGAGATTGAAAGAATAGTGGTACCTTCTATGGAAATAGTGAAGACTGGAAGAGAGTTAGGTTTGGAGTGGGGATAGGAAATGGAAATAAGGAGATCTGGTTTGGAAACATTGGATTTGATATAGCTCCACAAGATCCGATTTAAAATATTTAACAAGGAACTAAGGGGTGATATAGTACTGCAGCTCAAAGGAGAGACTACAGTTGGATATATAGATATATCATTGGTGTAGAAATGACAATTAAACCTATTGGAGCTGATGAAATCACCAAGAAGGGTTGGGGGCGGGGCCAAGACAAAGTCTGGGAGAACAACATTAGGGGATGTAATCTGTGCGATCAAGTAGTAGAGGAGATTGAGGAGTAATATAGGCAGGAGGAAGACCAAGAGAAAGTAGTTTCTTGCAAATTTGGAGAAGAGAGGAGTGAGTGGTCAGTATTTTGACATGCAGCAAAGTTGAGAAGGATAATTACTGAGAAAATACTGAGCACTAAGGTTTAACAATTAAGAAGTCATTGGTAACTTTGATTGCCAGTGAAGAGAGCAGTTTCAGTTGAGTGATGAGGTCAGAATACATATTACAAAGGGTTAAGAGGTGAATGAACCAGGTGGAAGCTAAGATACCAATTATATAATGCCTTTTCTAGGAGCAGTACTTTCCTTTCCAGGGCAGCTGGTTGGCTCAGTGGATAAGTGCTAACCTGGAGTCAGGAAGACTCATCTTCCTGAGTTCAAATCCAGCCTTAGATACTTGCTAGCTCTGTGACCCTGGGCAAGTCACTTAACTCTGTTTACCTCAGTTTCCTTGTCTGTAAAATGAGCTGGAGAAGGAAATGGCAAACTACTCTAGTATTTTTGCCAAGAAAACCCCAAATGGGGTCACAAAGAGTCAGAAATAACTGAACAACAACAACAACAAAAAAAAAACTTTCCACTTATTCCTTCTAGGTTCTTCCTTACAAGTATCACTGCTCACATCACAAGTGTTAATAATATTAATTATGAGATAGCACTATCTTCACACTTTAGTTTTTATTTTATTTTTATTATTAAAATGGGTTTTGATCAGTGGGCAGAATAGCACAGTAATGTTTTGAAATTTGAGTCAGCATGGATGGACAATGAGCTAGGAATGGAATTGATCGTAAGGAGGAGAACAAGCTGGATTTGAAAAATGCAAAGAGCTCTTTGTTACCCTAAAGCTTCTCCCTGAAATGAATGTCTATTATTTTAACATCATTATTCTTTCCGGTGATGCTGAATGAAAACAAGCCATGGAATAACTTTTTCTCCAAATAATTAAATTTCTGGGTTACCTGAAAGTAAATAAATAGGGGTGTGGTGGGTATGAATAAGTTACATTATTCAGAAATATTTGTGACTGGAAATGGAGGTGACTGCAAAAATTGTGGTGTCACGTAGAAAGAGTGAGGGATGAGCAATAGACATGATAAGCACTGTATTAGCATCCACTCATTTCCAAGAGATCTAGCATAAGCCCTTCAGCATATTGTGTGCAGAATTTGTAAAATTCTATGGGTCAACCATAAGAACAAATGGTGACTAAGAAAATTGAGCAAGTCTTTAATTAGTTCTGAGAAACCAGTGTTAGATGAAACAAAATTTTAAGGAGCAGCTAGTTCCATATCAACAATATGTATAAATAGGTGATTGACTATATAGCACTGAAGCAGGGTTTCATGACTTTTCCATAGAGTTTGGTTATAATGGATAAGTGATGTTATTGAGAAGTTATGCTGTTTGGAAGAACATTTATGTAGTGTTTGCTGTAGATCCAGTAAGGGCTCCATAGTATTATTAAATAAGATCATAGGAGATAAAAGCCAACAAAGTAGAGGCAAAAAAGTTTCATTTCCAAAGAAAATGCATTGCATTGCTTTTCAAGGTTTTCAATTTTTGTTCTTCATAACTAGTTTATATGAGGTTTCTTTGCCCTTCCACAGTTATTGATTATGGTGAATATATCTATATTTGCAGTGGTCACTAAGCTTGCTTTTTATATGGAAAAAAAGGTTATGCATGTTTCTTTTGCATCTGGGCTATATTAAAGAAAGAGGAAGTATTGGTAAAAGTATCCATATTAGTTGGTAAAGTGTCTAATCACCTTATTCAAACACTTACTTTGGTGAAGTAGCAAGAGGTATAAGACTAGAGGATAATATTCAGCAACCCACATGGCCAATAAAATTTTCAAGTGCCTTTGAAACTGCTCTTCTAGGTAATGAATTGAACTTTAAATATTTATTCTACTCTAATGTAGTAAATCTGAGTGAATTACTTTTGATTCTTTTACCTTTTAGTTATGTTGTCTCTGAGAGATAATGGTACAATGCACAGGGTTGGACTTGGTTCCAAGAGGCAACGGCATTTGAATCTCACCTCTGACATTTCCTAGCTCTATGACTGTAGCCAAATCAAACTGAGCCTCTCTGAGCCTCAGTTTCCTCATCTGTAAAATGGATATGATACCTACCTCATAGGATCATGGGATCAAATGAGATAATATAATTAAAGCACTTTGTAACCCTTAAAATTCTAGATAAATGACAAATATTGATTTTAAATTGGGGCAATTACATTAGTTAAAGTAATTTAATTTAAAACACTTTAAAACTGGAAACTAAGTTTATATGGTCTTGACAAAAACAGTTAAATTCTAATTTGCATTAAATTGTCCTATATATTGAGAGATTGAATCAGAATTTTCAGGTGTGGTTGGATCTAATAACCCTCCATATATGCAAGTAAAGGCACAAGAGTAGCCAAAATGACAAATGGCTTCCTAATTGTTTCCTGGTGATTGAACCTTCACTTTTCTCCCAGGAGAATGGATGCTGATTTTGGTGTATTGCTATTTCCAGTTGATCTCTTCTTTGTAATTATGCAAATAAGGCAGATCTAGGGAGCAAATAGTAAGTCAGCGTTTATATTAAGCACCTACTATCCAACTTGCACTATGCTAAATGCTGGGAATACAAAGACAGGCAAAAGACTGCTCTCAAGGAGCTCCCAGTCTAATGGAGGAGACAACTTAGAAACAACTGCATACTGTCAACTAGATAGAACTGGCCTCTAACCTGTAGGTGGCCTGAGCTGAACAAAGCTGGCTAGAGACAGGAGAGTCAGGAATCAAACAGAAGTTTAAACATTCCAGGCCTGGGGGAAAACTAGTGAAAATGCCTATAGTCAGGACATGCAATGTCTTATTTGAGGAGTATCAGGGAGGTCAGTGCCACTGGATTGTAGAGTATATCCAGAAATTATTGTGTATAAGAGAAATACGTGAATAAAACCTTAAAACCAAATAAGCAAAAATGACTAGTCATTCAGAGCCCACGAAGTAGAAGGTATTAAAAGAAATGAAAATGGTCTATAGATCAAATGTAATTAGAGTTTTTTAAGAAATCAGGCATTTTCTTAGTTCTTTTATGAATAAACAGGCTTAAATAGGTCTTAATTTTCTGAATAAATACAATAATTACTTCAGCTCTTTGGATCTTTAGAAAGAGCAGCATTTATTACAACTTGACCATCATGGTTATTTTTCATGACTTAATTGGGTGGTTTTTTTTACTTATGAAAATCTTTTTCACATTGATACACACCATGTTCTATATATATTTTACAAGATTCCATCATTACATAACTACTTTCTGCTTTCATTGGCCTTTTAACAAGCATTAGATTTGATTTGCTATTCCTGACTTTGCACTGAGTTCTTGAAAAATTACTTAAGCCATTTGTTTCTACCCCTATGTCCTTGGGAATCATTGATAATGGTAGCATTGTATGAGGAAAAAATTAAATTACATACATGACAGCAAGAGCAAAGATTTCTAGATGGAGAATTAGAAGGGACCTTAGATGTCATTTCTCCAAATCCTTCATTTTATAGCTGAAGTACCTAAGGCCTAGAGAGGTAAAGACACTTGTCCAAGGCCACACAAGGTGTTAATAGAAGCAGGATACGAACTCAGATCCTTTGACTAAATCCTCTTTGCATTGTTCTGAGTTTAAAAGAGAAACAAGCCCTAACAAAGGTATTATCATAATCAGACCACAAGGTGGGATGATAGGTATCCTCTCTTAATCTAGCGCAGAGAAACTGTAGGAAAGATGGAACACCATAAATATGGTTAAAGAATAGCTGTGTAACCTCAACAGAGCCATTACTAAGTGCCTTAAAATATTTTGCCACATGTTCAGTTTAGGCAATAGGTACTGAGTCTGTGGGACAGATGTTACAGCTAAAGCAGACCAGAATGAACAACTCCAGAAAAAATCTCCTTTGAATAGACAAATATCCACATTGGCATTATATGTGGAGTGCTGGACTTTAAATTAGAAAGACTTGGCTTGCAATTCTTTCTCTAACACTACTGGTGATCAAGAGTGAAAATTCCCTTACCCTCTCTGAGCCACATTTTCCTAATCTATAAAAATAAGGATACAACAATTCTGGAAGGCAAATGCTTTTATTAGCCCCATTGGAGGCATGAGGAAACTGAGGCAGCCAAAAGTTGGACAAGGTCATATGGCTAGTGAGTGTCTGAAGTGGGATTTGAACTGAAGTAGACTTGACTGCAAGTCCAGTGCTCTATTCACTGCACCACTTAGTGGAAAGAATGTATTCATACATATCATATGTATACACACATGTCTGTATATTTATATTTATATTAGGAGCTCTACAGATATTAAAATTCTGTATGAACCTAATTGAAGACAATGATGATTCACACAGGAGCATTAGTTTGGTACTATCTGGTTGAAACATTTTAGACATTGTACAGTAGAAGCTTATTATCTGATCCATATTATTTAGTTGAGTCTGACTCTGCATGACCTCATTTGGGGTTTTCTTGGCAAAGATACTGGAGTGGTTTGCCATTTCTTTTTTCAGCTCATTTTACAGATGAGGAAACTGAGGCAAACAGGGTTAAGTGACTTGCCCAGTAAGTGTCCAAGGCAGGATTTGAGCTGAGATATTCTGGACTGCAGGGTGGCAGAGAATCATAGGTTAACCTAATTTTTTAAACTAACTATAGCTAAATAATGAGAGATAAACATTAAAAAAAACCCACTTCTATCCCTTCAAAGACCTTAGAGTCTCCTGGAGGATGACAGACAAGAAAATACAACACAATTGGAGGGTAGAGGGAGGTCTGATACTTTCAGAAAGACTTCCTATAGGCTATGGCACCTGACCTGAACATTAAATAAGCCTGGAAAAGTAGGTTGGAACTATATTATGAAGAGCTTTGGATACCATGTTGGAAAGTTTGTGTTTATTTCTAGATGCAGTAGGGAGTGCCTAAAGATTTTTGAACAGGGAAGCGACATGGACAGACTGTTCTTGAGGAAGAGGATACTATAGAGAGAAAGAGAAGAGACTGCACGCAAGGAAAAGTAATTAGAAGAAGACTATTGTAGTGGTTCAGGTGACAGGTAATGGGGACTTCAACTAGGCTGCTGAACATGTAAATTTAGGAAGATGGATATGAAAGTTTTTTGAAGAGGGAAAATTAACAAAACTTGGCAGCTAATTTAAGTAATAGTATAATTTGATCTGTTTGAGGAGGGTAATAGTTATTTTTAATTGAAAAATATATATTGGTCAAAGTCATCCAGTCAGTCAACATTGATCAAGCATCTACTTTATGGGCCAGGAGGACAACTAGGTGGCACAGTGGATGCATCTGTAAATTGAGCTGGAGAAGGAAATGGCAAACCACTCCAGTATCTTAGCCAAGAAAACCCTAAATGGGGTCATGAAGAGTCAGACATGACTGAAATGACTGAAAAATAATAAATGTGCCCTCCAAAAATAAAAGGGGGCAGCTAGGTGGCACAGTGAGTAGAGCACTGGCTCTGGAATCAGGAGGACCTGAATTCAGAAACAGTCTCAGAGACTTGACACACTAGCTGTGTGACCTTGGGCTAGTCACTTAACCCCAATTGCCCTGCCTTCCCTACTCCAAAATAATAATAATAATAATAAATATGAGCCAGGTGCTGTGCTAAGTACTGAGGCTACAAAGAAAGGCAAAAGATAGTCCTTGTCCTCGAGGAATTCACAATCTAATGATTAAAGAAATAATTGAATCCTGAAAAGAGTGACATTTTAATTCTGTCAGGACAAGCATTTTTGAAGGGCATATATTGCACCTTTGATTTAAATCCTATTTTGAAGGTGGTAAGATTATCACATCAGTATCCTGTAGCGAGAACACTGATAGGTTCCAACAGGCAATCTTATAGCTATATTTAGAAAACAGAAAATGAATTAACATGCAAACTGCACACCCTAGAAGCAACAGCAGGGGAAGAATAGGCATCTGCTTAAGGATGATCAATAATTTAAGCACACACCTATCTATCTTGCTCTGTAGTGGCTTTTGTTGTTGTTTAACATCTGTGTTTTGGCCTTATCTTATTAAAGTTTTAAGTGGCCTTGATTGCCTGTTTCTATGCAGAACCTCAGAGTGCTATAGTAAGGATGGCACTTAGCCAGGGCACACCCCTAGCATCTCCTTTCTTCTCTTGTTTAATACCTACCGTATCAACAGTAGGCTTGGAAACTCACCCCTTAAAAATACTCAAAGGAGAGCTGACTGAGACTACTAGAAGGTGTTAGGGGCAGGCCTGACCCAGTAGTATCCTGTTAGTTCAAGTTTGATACTGGGGTGAAACTGGGATGCACTTGCATGTTACTACAGTTAACAAAAGGTGATTTACTTTCCCCTAAGACCACAAGGATAAGCTAGAAGGATACAGTAGCATTTAGCTTCTGTATGGTTATTGTTGTTCAGTCATTTCAGTTGTCAGACTCTCCATGACCCCTTTTAGGGTTTTCTTGGCAAAGATACTGGAGTGGTTTGCCATTTCCTTCTCCAGCTCATTTTATAGATGAGTAACTGAGGCAATCAGGGTTAAGTGACTTGCCCAGGGTCACACAGCTAGGGTATAAGGCTGGATTTGAAACTCCAGGCCTGGCACTCTATCCTCTATGCCATCTAATATATCACATCACTATAGTCACAGCCCCCCTTGACTCCATGTGGAAATGTCTAGACAGCAGGGCAAGGATGTAATGACTCCTGTGGTCTTTAAATATCATCTACCAAGTCAGAGGGGTCTCAACTCTACACGAGTGTGACTTTTTATCCCCTCAGGAGAACAGGAGCTGTGCTGACAGGCAATCAGATCTTATGGACAACTTTTTTTTGCCTTTTAGGGAAAATAAATCTTTGTTGAAGGGAAATGGGGGCAATTTTGTGTGTCCTTTCAATTCAATTAGATAATCACTTATTAAATTTCCACTTTTTGCCAAGCATCATTCTAGGTACTTAGGAGATTATGACAAAAAAACCACACTCATTATTCTCAAGGAGTTCACATGGGGCAAAGTACATGTGCACAGATGAGTAGAATGGAAGGGAGAGCACTAACAGCTAGGGGAGGGAAGGTAGGAAAGGCAGGAAAGAACTCCGGTAGCCCATGGTACCTGAGCTGAGTCTTCAAATTACAAGAGGTAGAGGTGAGGAGGGAGGGCATTCTAGTCATGGGAGATAGGCTATACAAAGGCACAGAAGTGTGAGATGTGATGCCATGCACAGTGAAGAATAGGCCAGTCTGCCTGGAACTTGAAGTGAGTGTATGAGTTCTGGGATGTTTATAATCATCTCTAGGAGACTAGATCTGCCTCCAGATGTTAGGTATGAGCTGAGGCTAGCCCAAGAGAGCTGACCTCTAGATTCACAAATCACCAGCTGAGAGGCAATTTGATACAATGGAAAGAGTCCTAACTCTGCAGTTAGTACTAACTCTGAGATCCGATAGCACCTCTGGGATGTTTACTACTTGTGTGCCAACCTTCCTAGACCTCAGGTTCACAACCTGTAGAAGGAAGCGATTGGATAGCTTGCCTCTGGGGTGCCTTCCTGCTCTAGCTCTGTGATTCTGTAGGTGAAGTCAAGTTCAAAATCAAATCAGACTCATGAATTAGTCTTCTCTAATTACTGCTACAGTAGTCATAATACAGCTCAAAAGGGAGTCCGACTTTACAAGTAATAAAGACCTTAAAACTATCACTTGCTGTTAAAAGTTTAGAATTTTTTGAAGTTATGTAATTTAATATAATCATTTTTCTTTTGGAATAGCTATTTTAAAGCATCACACATTACAAAGATGAAGCCAATTAGCTCAACTGACAATAGATGATACAAAGCCTCTGGTTGTGATTCCCCTAGTAACTGTGCACAGAGCAAAACGTTGCTTGGTGTCAAATTGTATCCTTAGGACCAGTCAGTTATTAACCATTTTTGGTCATAAGGGGCAGGAAGGGTGAAAATATGATTATTGCAGTAGAATCCCAGTGTCACTGCTGGGGGGAAAAGTTAAGCTATCTGTCATACTGGTAGATGTGGCAAGGGAGAACTTGGGGAAGGTTTCAGTAGCATCTTACTTTATATCCTAAGGGCTTTTAAAAATATTACTACAAATTCAATATAAATAGATACAATCACCTTTGGAATTCTGGATTAATATAGACCAAGACTATAATAATTCCCAGTAGGAAATGAAATTCTCTATGGGTTGTACTATATGTCAAGCCATAATTATACTCGTTAGCAGAATGAAACTTACATATACTTAGGTATATTTTTACTTAGCACTAGGAACTGCCTCCCTCCCCAATACAACATACTGCCACTTGAAGATTTCCTTCCTTTCTTCCTTGACCTTTCCATCTCTCCTTCGCCTTCACCAATGGAGATATCACTGCTGCCAGAGAATCTTCCTCCTCACCTTAACCACCCCATGTAGTTCTTAGTGTCATTTTTCAGGGAAGTTACTTGGCAATAGGTCTAAAATAGTAGGGTGAATTCTGGAAGGAGAGAATGGGAAGAATAGGGAAAGGAAAACACATTAACCTCTGTCTAGCACTCAGTTTCTTCTCCCTTTCTAGAAGGAAAGGAAAAGTTCTCCCTCGTTTGGAGGAAGAGGAAGATTTAGACTTCTGCTCCATAGCTGATTGCTTTATGCTCACCATTTTCTACCTTCCTCTTTATCTCTAAGTATCTGTCATAGCTTCTTAGAAGCCCACCGCTTCCTTCTCATTTTCATCCCTTTTCCCTGTTTCTTAATCTTTTCCTTCCTGGGATGCTATCTTTCCCGCAGTCCCAATCTATAGCCTCAAGTTGACTGGAGCCACAATCAGAGGCTTGGAGATAGCAGAATCCTCACTCCTCTCCAGCAGATGGAAGATCATGTGTGAAATATAAATAAATTGTGGCATCCTCGATATAACTTTATATTGAAATATTCCCAGTTAGGATCCATTAGTAAAGCATATTAGGTGTATTTTAAATAGCATTTTATAAACAAGACCTATGTTAGGAATAAGATAAGAAAGATCTTGGGACCTGGGTTGTGTAACATTATTTGGAGGAGAGAAGGGGAACTGCGTTGAAAGTTTCAAATACTCAATTTATAATTGAATTTGTGGAATGCATTAAAAGTAGCCATATAAAGAAAAGACCTCCAAATTTAGAGTTACAGGATATGGGTTCAAGTCCAGATTCTCACAGTAAAATTGCTGTCTAACCCTAGACAAGTTTAGCTTTTCTGAATTTCTTCATCTACAGAATGGGCATAATTATACTGGCACTATTTAACTTAAAGGATTATTGAGAGAAAAGTTCCCTTATAAACCCTAAAGTTCTATATAATTATTATTATCATTGATATTTATTAGTAGTAGCTATATAAACAAATTTAGCTAGCCTAGTTAATCACTCTGTTTTTGAATCCCAGAAATGTCATAGATTTTGAAATACCTGTGCTCATTTAACCCTAATTATATTTTAAATCTCTCAATCTTGCATAGGAAAATCATGTGTAGAAAAATCGATAATATGCTGAAATATAGCAAATAGCTAAGTAATGCAACGTGTACCCTTTTATTTGAGTGTACAATTTCAAGACCTCAAATCTTTCAGAATTAAGGATTTTAGGGTATTCTCTCTGGCCAGCCATGGTTTGTAGTGGTGGGGATAGGCTGAGAGAGAATAAAAGACAAATCCTCCATCTCCTAATGTCTTCCCTCTCCTTATCTCCTGAGTCCTAAACTGTTCATTAGCCAAGGGGAAAGAAAAGTGATCCTGCTGTCCGCCAAAGAGGAAAAGAGGGAAAAAGGAGCACCCAAAGTGTTTGATTCCAAATTAAAGAGTTTTAGACCATTAAAAAAATGTTTAGTCCAATCTTCTCATTTTACTGATGAGGAAACTGAGGCCCAGAGAGGTACAGTGACTTCATGGTCACAGCATGTTAGGGGCAGAACTGGAGTTTGTAGTAGAGGAGAAAGTAGAAATGAAAGTCAGAAGATCTGGGTTTGAATCAATGAGGTATACCAGAAAGAGTGGGAGATTTGGAGTCAGAGAATCTGTTTGATTACAAACTCTGCCACTTACGTGCTGTGTGATTTTGGGAAAGTCACAAACTTTCATGGATTTCAATTTCCTTATCTGTTAAGTGCAGCCTCTTTTCATCCTAAGTCTATAAACCTATGAATCTAAGATCTTATATTCGCTCACAAAGTGACCTTAGGTTGTATAAATGCACATTTGTATTATGCAAATCTGAGGTATTGTTATTAAGTATCTCTTCTGTGTAAGACAAACTGGACAATATTATTATCATTATTAATTATTACATTTGTAAATTGAATCTTTGAAAGTTTCAGTACATTTGTCTATGTTATATATAGAAGCTAAATTGCTAAGCTATCCAATAAAAAAATTATTCAATTCAAAACATATTTGAGCACTGCATGATTTAAAAACAAGATACATTAATTGGCAAACATGACTTCATTACAATTCTCTTCACACTGTTTCAAAGTTTCAAAGGGAATTAGAAGCAAGGAAAAGATATATAAATCCTCAAGAGGGTATATAAAATGATACTGTTCAAGGCACTGAAAAATTCTTTCAGTGAAGTGTTCCATATAATGTCAAATTTGGACACTCGCCTTGACATCTAAAGCCATATTTTAAGAAAGAGAAATCAAGAATGAAATTATAAGCTTAGTCACTACCTGCTACTAGAATTGGTACTATTGTGTGAAGTATCAGAAATGGTGTCAAGGACAGAATAGTTCATGCAAGTACAATTTCTTTCTTGCACTGGAAAGTGATTCTTCTGCATTATGATTGAAATAATTTGAGGAAATATACATTCTTAGGTTGTGCTTCAACTCCACCCCTTCTGAAATGGTAATCCCTGTCATTTGTGCTTCTTTTTTGATCTGTTAGCATGTATTAAATTCATTTTAGAAAATATCATCATCAATATAGATCTTTCTTTGTGTTTATGTTCTCTACCTGTCTGTTTTCTCTGTCTCTGTCTGTTTCTCTGTCTCTCTTTCTGCCTCTATCTCTTTCTCTCTGTCTCTGTCCCTATCTGTCTCTGTGTGTCTCTCTGTGGCTCTGTCTCTGTCTGTCATGCTCTTTGTCTGTGTCTCTCTCAGCACCTAAGGGACCATATAGTTCAACATATATTTGAATATGAATCCTTTTTTACAACATCCTGGCATACATATCATCTCCTTGACATCACTCAAAGACCTCCAGTGAGAGAAAACTCACTGTTTCTAGGGGCTAAACTTTGACAGCTGTAATTATTAGGCAGTTTTTCCTTCCATCAAGTTGAAAGCTGACCCTCTGCAACTTCTATCCTCCAATCCATACTTCATATCACTGACAGAATCATCATTTTTTATTTTAACATGCAGATCTGGTCATGTTATTTGACTGTTCAGAATTCTTTAGTAACTCACTATTGCCTTCCCAGTAAAGGTCAAATTTACTTTCCTACAATTCAAGGCCTCCATCATTAGGCACCACCATAATTTTTTTTTCATTCTTCTTATATTAGTACTGTCTATGCATTCTAAATACCAGTCAGACTGAATAGATCTCTAACCACCCAGAAAGAACCTTGCTCTCACACCTCCATGCCTTAGTTCAGGCTTGTTCTCTGTGCCTGAAATGCATTAACATCCGTCTTTTCCTGTGGAACTATCTGTTCTTTACTCAAATACCATATCCTCCAAGAAACCTTCCTTCATCACCCCTTTTTGTGTGATGACTTCTCCATTAACCCTTGCAAAATACTTTGTTTTATAATTTTCTAATTCACTTATCATGTAATTGTGATTTATGGCTATGTATATTGTGTTATTACACTGTGATCTTCCTGAGCTCAAGGACAATTTTGGGTTTGTGAGATTTTGTTTTATTTTTTGCCTTTCCTTGTATCCCCAGGGCTTAGCCTAGTGTCTACCGCATACCAGATATTTAATAAATTCCTGTTACCTTGCTTCACTGTTATCTCTCTACTAAGTTTGTGGACTTGTTAAGGATGGGGATTGTGTCTTATCTAAACTTTCCATCTTCCCCCCAGAATCTAGCATAGTGCTATGTACGCAGTAGGTACTTAATGAATGCTTGTTCATTGACTGATATGAGTGTAAGCAATAATTTTCAATAGTATCAATTCAGCCAGCATTTTATTCAAATATTCCTTAAGAATGTAATATTTTTAGCTAGACATCAT
This sequence comes from Trichosurus vulpecula, assembly GCF_011100635.1. NCBI lineage: Eukaryota > Metazoa > Chordata > Mammalia > Diprotodontia > Phalangeridae > Trichosurus > Trichosurus vulpecula. Next base: position 343,083,302 of record NC_050573.1, read on the forward strand.
AATAAAACGATTAGGCAAGTATAGTGATTCTTATCTCTTCATCATCACAATAATTTGGGCAATCCCCATGTTGAACACTATTTCATCTCTGATTTCATACTGTGTTTTGCTGAGATGGAAAAGATAAGCTGACAAACTAGTCATAGATTCAGTGAGAATTTAAGCAGGTTTTTAATGCATAAAGAACTCTTGATATTTTAAAAGTTGTCATGTCTGTGGACACTGAAGTGTTATATTACCCTGTATGTTGTGAAAATTATCATTGATTGGTACTATTTAAAGATTGAGGTTAGATGATTGTTTTACCTCTCTGTTCATTGAATTAAATAGATATAATTAAGGATATTAAATTTAGCATGCACATAGTATAGGATATACTTTCAAATGAATAAAACTATGTTTATGATAACATAAAAATGTTAAAATGACTCTTTTTTCAATCCACTCGGCTATTAAAATTTCTCTATGTTGGTCAGCATTAGAGTAATAAATATGTATTTTTTGTAACTTTAAAACCTAAAGATACAACTTCAATCCTAGGATTTAGATCAACTATACAGTTTGATTTTAGTTCTCAGAGTCAAAGACTACTAGATGGCCAGAATAATGTGCATGTGATAATTCCAGGCTACTCTCTGTAAATAATCCATGTTGTTTCTGCTTCACCCTCACTGACTGTTCCAAATTACTTTCAATTCAGGGCCCAGCCTTCTCTCCCAGAGTGCACTTCAGCTCAATTCCAAACCTGAAGGGTCTTTCCAGTACTCAGCCAGCTACCATAGCAACCAGACCCTTGCCCTGGGTGAAACAACACCTTCCCAACTCCCAGCTCGAAGCAGTCAAGCCAGAGCTGCTATCCAGAGCTTCAGCCAGGTATGTGTCAGAGGAATGTTGCACACTCAGGATACACACACACACACATTACTTCAACTATATTTTTTGAGGAGAGTGGGGGTAGTTTGTTACATGTTTATAAATTTATGTCCTTATCTAATCTGATTTTTTAAGGGTAGTGTAAAGGAATAAGCATATATATAGTGCCTACTATGTACCTGGAAAAGTGCTTTATAAATGTTATCTTATTTACACAATGTTATGTTTACAAATGTTATATTAGATACTTTAAATAAATAAGTAAAGAGGCTTCTGAATGTTGTAAATTAGAAAGGTCTTTAATAAAATAGGAATATAAAGTGGGAATGAATTACAGTTTAAAAAATCTAATTTATGACTATCTACCTTAACCTATGTTTGGAATATGCATGTATTATGCATGTTAATTTTTATTTATTCATGTTTATATATTATATATACATACATAGACACATATACAAAGCATATATGACAATATACACATGTATAAATCCATCTTAATGGTGATTATAAGTATTTGATTACTTGTACTTTGTATTTTTGGATTTTCCACATCAATTTCATATATACAGTGTTGTTTATTTTTTCCATAAAACTGTCAAGTTGAATTGTTTATGCTTCCAACCCCATTCTCCCCTTAATCCTAATGCTTTTATTTCATGGTTTTGCATAGTGGAGTGCTTTTTAGGAATTCATATGTCACATTATAGCAGAACTATATTTATATAGATGAATGCACATTGGATATGTATTGTAAACATATACATTTGTGTGTGTATGTGTATGTATATGTATATATGTATATGTGTGTGTGTGTGTGTGTGTGTGTGTGTGTGTGTGTGTGTATCCTTGTATTGTTCAGTTGTTTCAGTCATGTCTGGCTTTTCGTGATCCTGTTGGGGGTTTTCTTGGCAAAGACACTCGAGTAGTTGCCATTTCTTTCTTCAACTCATTTTAAAGATGAGGAAACTGAAACAAACATAGTTATGTGAATTGCCCAGGGTCACACAGATAGTAAGTGTATGAGGCCAGATTTGAACTCAGGAAGATGAGACATCCTGACTTCAGGCCAGGCACTCTACCTATCCACTGTGCCATCTAGCCCCCTTTACATGTGTGTATGCATGTGTTCATGTGTGTGTGTGTGCATATAAGTATATACACATATGTGCACGCATATATGTGAATATGCACATATAAGTACACATGTATATTTGTGTGTATACACACATACACATACATACACACATGTGTGTATGTGTGTGTGTTCAATGTGAAGCCCTACCTTGAAAATAATTTGTAGAATCCAACCAGGAAAAAAGAATCTGAAAGAAAAAGAAACATTATTTTCCAAAGTCTTAACTTTTTGTAAAGCACATACATGAATGAATTTATTTTGTTACATATAAATGAGAGGCTATCATAAATAGAAATTTATAAAAGAAATAATTGAAGAATCTGAAAACTGTTTTTGCTAAAAGTAAAATTAAATTTTGTCCAAGCTGAATTTTTTCTATCAGGCATTGCTTTATGATGTGTGCAAAGTGTGCTTTGGTTAAAATATATTTTGGAGTATTAAGCAAATGGTCAGCAAATGTAATCATCTTGGAGTTAAATTGTTCAAACAAAATGGCTACTATTAAATTTAGTTGTTAGTATGATGAATTAACTACATATGTGGGTATTTTTTAAAAGATATTGGTTATTTAAAGATGTTGCTAATGTAGCATTACGTTCTACTTTCCCATGCTAATACTACATCACTTTAAAAAACCTACAGGAACTTAAGTAGTTATCTGATTTTATGCAAATTTACCAGGACCTTTGAATAGAGTCCAGTAAATGAAAGAAAAATGAATATGCCAAAGAAGACCAGCAACTGCAGAATGTCCCTGCTACTCACTAAGTGCTACTTCTATGACTATGAGCAAGTCTCTTAACCTTTCTGGGTCACATTTTCTTCATATAATGAAGGAATTGAAATAGAAAATTTTTGCAGTACCTCTCAACTCTAAATGCTATGATTTTTTTTCATTTAATATCACCTTCTCTTCTACTTGATTTATTTTTCTTCAAAAACTTGCAGGTTTTTTTATTGCAATACATTTTTCCTTCTTCTTCCTCTGTATGAATGATTGAAAGTGTAATCATAAAATTTTATATACTCAGTAAGTAGTTTTTTTTCCCCTTGAGCTCCAAATCCTTATTCTTCTAAATTCAGTTGTGAATATAAACTGATTTGCATTGTTTATTTTAGCAGTCTGAGTTCTTTCATTCATGATCTCCCCTACCTGGAACTCTCTCCCTGTTTATGTTGGCCTTCTGGTCTCCCTGGTCAACTTCAAGTTTAACCTAAAGCCCCAACTTCTTGAAGAAGCCTTTCCCAATTTCCTTTAATATTCATGCTTTCTCTCTGTTGATTGTTTTCATATGTGTGTATATATGTATATATACACACATGCATACATACATTTGTTTATATCATGTATGTATATATACACATGCATGCATATGTGTATATATACATATATGCAATTTGGAGATAACACAGGGAAAGCATGAAATATTAAAATCAATAAATTTAAAATAAATATTAAATGTTCAATATACATGTGTATATATGTATACATGTGTATATTTGTGTGTATATGTATATATATAAATATGTATGCGTGTATACACACACACATATATCCTTGTGACTAACCTGGTAATAAGCCTCTCTTCATTTAGAAAAGGAAGTACTTAGAAAATAAACATGTTTTCCAAACCTGTCATTAAAAACCTTTCCAACTCAGTAGACATGGTCCTATATGTCACTTCTTTGGCATAATCTTTAAGAACCCAGGGAGACATTTATTTCAGGGTGTGTTTATTTGTTTTTCAATGAAGGGGGAAAAGAAGTAAGGACTGTGTGGGAAAAAAATTCTTTTAAGTTGAATTAACCTCCATAAAAATAATTAGATGAGTTATTGGTCTAAGGCTTAGCTGGAGAATCTTACGGATTTTTCGAGAAGAGATATGATAACAATAGACTTTTACATAATTTATACTCGTATTTGCTATCATTTCATCATATAATGTATAGGATAGTCAACAGACGCTAACATGACAAAGATAGTTATTTTCTTTCTTGAATATCTTTTGATTTAAAGGCAAAAGTTGTAGTTATCAATTGAGGAATCTGAGAACATGAGGCAGAGAGAGCTTTTCCTTATGGACATCTTCAAAAATTCTACTGACCATCTAAAGCAGACCATTATTTCTTCCTGAATTTCCCTGGAAATATCTTTTTCTTTTTTCATTTATTTTTTAACCGGGTAGGTGATTTCATGGTTGTAGGAAGCTCTCTCTGGGAAGCTTTCTCTACCAGGGCATATCAGCATCTGCTCTGTACCTTAGAGTTGTAAAGACGCACCAGGGACACAAAATCATATCACTTACCCAGAGTCACCAAAACTGTGTGTGCCAGAGACAGGATTTGAACCCAGGTTTACTGGACTTCAAAGCCAGTTGTCCACTGATTGTGCCATGCCACTTCTCTCCACTCACGGTTTATAATTTCTTATTTTGTTTTGTGCTTGTTGTTTTTAAAAGGAGCAAGTAAACAGGTGGACAACTTCTTCAACTTTCTAGTTTACTGGACCATTATTTTGAGTCTAATAAGGACCTAAAACTTTAGTCATATTTTTTGTTTAACTTCAGAGGGCACTTAATTCCACAAACATATTTCTAACTGAAGACTATGTGGAAGGCACTCTGGTAGGCACCTAGCATAAAAAAAAAAAATATAAATAAAAATTGCCCTTGCCCTGCGAGAGCGACTCTACTGTGTAGAAATAAAGCTCAAGCTTTTACAAGCATCCTAAGACATGCCAATAATCAAATAAATTAAAATCTGACTTCCTTACTATTGTTCAAATGTGTATTTTCACTTTCACAGGACCAATAAAGGAACCAATAAAGTGATTGTTTTTTCTTCTTTTTTAACGTTCAGCTCACTGATAAGATCAACCAAAACTGTTATATGTGTAATATGGAAATAGTCGATAGAAAAATGAAAAAAAAAATAAGTTCATTTTTAAATCATTGTTTTGTCAGCCTAGACTCAGCCATTATAAAAAAAATCACCATACAATTACAACAGTCAATGCGTATCTTCCTTGTTATAATGAGACATTTTTCAGATATCAGTAATATGAATGAAACATTCACAGCTTTATTAGTAACAATGAGAATATTTGAAGATGTAACCATTTCAGAAGAAAATCTCCCTAGCCTCACTGATCATGTTTTAAGAAAATTAATACATCAGTTGATTGCTCTAGTAAACGTAAGCATCTTGAAGGCAGAGACTATGTGAACTTTGTCTTTGTATCCCTAGCACCAAGTCCTGGAATATAGCAGATGCTTAATAAATGCTGGTCATTTTAATTAATAAATAAATGAATTTAATCATGTTTTGGCTATTATTCAAGTAGAATTTCCTTGAGCTAGAAAATCAAATGTCTTCATAAGGCATCTTGTACTTTTAACCAATTAAATATACAGATATTGTGAAACATCATACCAGTGCACAAAATATAAGTAAAATGATATACTCATGAATAGATTTTCAACTCTCTAGAATGAAAACAATATAAAATGAGCACAGCAAATGCTTGCATAAATTATCTTTAAGTAATGGGAAATATGACCTTCCATAGTTTGCATTCCACAAACATAGCCTTCAAGAAACCAGTTTCAGCTCCAAGCTATGAGGAGGCATCTGAGTAGGACATGGGGGTGGGGTGGGGAAGTGAGGGAGGGAGAAACTATTTGAGGGACACTGTCTAGAGTCATGGCACTTTGGGGAAGGGCATTTTTCAACCATAGTAATGCATATGTCCTGCTTTGAGACCTCATTTTGGCATGGAGGGGACCCTGGATTTTTGTAGTCATTGTTCCAATACTAGGCAAGCTTAGCATAGCTTTGGAAAGTTCTACCAGGATAGAAAGGCTACCAACAGTATGGGCCATGTTTCTGTCACCTGAGGACTAACTTACCTAAATTCAGAAGTTCATCACTAGATAATTCTCAAGGTAATGAATTATTTTAGGTACAACAGTGCTTGCAACCACATAATAAAAGATCAGATGAGCGGTCAATGGAAAGCCCAATGGGAAATGTTAGTTATTGCTGCTAGTGGTGGTATTAACGTTATTATTCTTATAAAGCTCAGAGGAGCTGGGATCTATGAAGGTAGAGCAAGAACTGACAAGAGTGAAATCAAACAGTGTCTTGAAGTTTGAAGTTAAAATCTGTCTGCTAAAGAATGGAAGGCCAGAGACATTTATCAATGATGCATTCACAAAGACAAAATTATGGATCCTTGGAGTGTGGAAGGAATAAAAGATGATATGGAGTGTTCTTAAGAACAACTTCAGTAAAGAAAAATGGAATAAATAGCTTTTGCAGAAGCCAAACTGGCATTTATTTCTGATTGAGTAGCATGACTTGCTAGGCATATCTTCATCCATTTACAAAGTTTTGCCCTTTCTCCTTAACAAAAAAAAGGAAGAAAGGAAGGAAGGAAAGGAAGAGAAGGAAGGAAGGAAGGAGTTTTTATTTCAAATATAATTACAAGTATACCATCTGCTACTTTCTGCCAGAGGCCAATGTGCTAGTATTTTTGATTGCTGATTGTTATTTCACTGCCATGCAGAGCAGCACCTGTTAGGTGGGTCAGACAAAGTGAAAGAATGGCTAAATCGATAGATGATTGATTATATCTCCCACTGTGGCTAGTCCTGGGCTGGACACAGAGTAGGTTTCCAGGAAATACTTTCTAAAGAGAGTTAATCTCTTGTGATGAGGAAAACCATGCAGACAAATGGTTCAACAACACCACAATTTATTTTTTGTGGGAATGTTATTTTTGAAGAACAAGGAAAAAACAGAATTAAATTTTATTTGCCACTTTATGCATGATTTAGAGCACAGGTTTTCTCCAGGATGCCAGTGTCCAAAGGGCAATTGCTTACTAATGCACTTATTAATGTGATGTTTTCTATGCATGTCACTATATAAAAGGCAACTCTTTAGTAAGGCAATTTCATATTTTATATTTATTTTAAAATATTTACTTCGATAGGTTTATGGCAAAGTTGGCATTTTCTTATTCATTAGAGTTTTTGAATGATTTTTTGTCATAAATCTCTATTCCTTTTTTCTAATTTTATCCTGTCTACACTATCTGAAAACACTTTTTTCTAAAAAATAATTCCTTTCAAATGTGAAAATTTTCTATGGGGTCTCCCTTTGGAAGAAAATATCTTTTCTGTTAAGGTAAATTGATGAAATAATTAGTTTAGTTAGCAAATGATTACAAGTATAGTTGCAGCCCCAATGTAATCTCAGTCTCCCTTATTTTTGTTAAATATGCATCCTCCTGTTCCTTTTCCTTTTTAGACTTGACTCATTTTAGCCCAATACATTCTACCAACCAGGGTCAAAAGTTTCCTCTTTCAAAAAAACAAATGCTCTCAGAACATATAAATGTAGTCATGATTTATACTCAAGTGGAGAGCTTTTATCAGCCTGCCCTGTTGCTTTCCTAACAGTAAACTAAGTTTGTCTTTTTCTGAATCTTCTACAATTTTTTTTTAGTGGGAGAAGAATATGAACACACTTGTTGAGCCTTACTGGGGGCCTTGGTTAGGCATAAGGCAGCATTGGGGTAATATGTTAATGCAGGAATACCAAAAACAAACTTTGGCCTGGTTTATGTTTTAACCTGTGGCTCAGGTGGTTGTAGCCATTTGTCCTGTCCTTGACAATTATCTTGTGTTTTCTTTCACCCTTATGCCTGTGTCTATCGAATGTAGCTGATCAAAAAATAAATATGCATCATAATCAAAATGTATAGAGGTGTAGTTTTATATCTTCCCAATGTATTTCTAGCCAGTAGAACTATGAAGGTTTTTCAAGAGATGTAAGAAGGAAACAAGGATATAAGAGAAAATCATATTGATTCCTTATCAATAAATCCTACTATATGTAGAAAAGGGGTTCTTAACCTGGGCCTGACTTCTTGATTTTTTGCATTTATTTTGATGATAGCATTTTGGTACAATTTGATTCATTTGTAGTCCTCTGTGTTTTATTTTATTTATTCAAAACATTTTTCTAAGAAGGAGGTTTGTGGACCTCAGCAGATTATGAAAGGTATCCATAACACACACACATATACACAGGTTAAGAACCCTGATGTAGAGGGAGAGATGAGTGGTTACCTCAATCCAAAACCTTATTTAATAGATGAGGAAACTGAATTCTTGGGAGTTTTAGTCACTTTTGAAGTCATAAAGCTTCTTAGTTACATAACCATGACTAGAACCTGAGGTTCCTAAATCCAGTTTGTACTCTATACTGTGATTATTGTATAATAATTAAACTTGACAAACTTGCTTTAGTTCCAGGAGAACAGGATGAAGAAAAAGTAGGTTAAGTTGGGGGGGGGGGAGTGAAGTAAGGGCAGATTGTGTTGCTAATTAGTCTTTATTCTAGAGACAGCACAAAGTTTTCCATTTCTGACATTTCTAGACTGCCTGCCCAGCATCCTAGGAATCAGGAGCCTCTCAGGCAATTCCAAGAAAGTTGGCAAGTCTTAAAGGATTCCACCAAAGACTGATTATAAATCTGTAATCCACTTAATTTTTTTGGTTTGTTTTACTTAGTGACACTGTTTGCTCGTGATTTCAAGCCAAAATTCCTCAGAGATTACCACATTCTCAAACCCCTTGTTATGGGGATGTAGGCAATTATCTCTATCACCAATTCCCTTAGGGATTATATTGAAATAAAATTTTATGGTCAATTTGATTTATTTTTAAAAATTTATTAATTAAAAATTTTTAATTTATATTTGTAACTTTTGTTTTGACATCATGCACATTTTCCAAGAAATCTTGCCTCTACCCCCTCCTAGGGACTCCTGCTTTATAGCATAGAATAAGAAGTTTCGGGAGGAAGTCCAGCAAAACAAAACAATATATCAGTTAGGTCAGACATTACATACAGTATTCCATACTTATAGCTGTCCACCCCAAGTAAGAAGAGCTATAGGATCATAAATCTAGAGCTAGGAAGGATCTCTGAAGACATCTAATCCAACACTCATTTTATAGACAAAGTACCCAAGTCCCAAGTTTAAGTGACTTGTCCAAGTTCTTAAAAGGGGAATAGAGAAGAATTAAGTATAAGACAACTGAAAAGTTAAGGAGACGATATGTTCATAAAGACCATTAAATGTCAAATAGTGGAACCTATATATGATCCTGGAGATGAGAGGGAGTTAGCTACTGTTGTTCATTGAATAGAGGGTGGACATAGAGTGACAGAGTCAAACCTACAGTTTAGAAAAATCATTTTGCCCACAAAATGGACGATGGAATGGGGAGAGAGCTAATCAGAGAGACCAGTCAGTCCATAAGCATTTACTAAGTGTCTGTCATATGCCAGGCAGCATGCTAAGTGCTGAGGATAAAAAAAAAGTTAAAAGACAGTACCTATTCTTGAGGAAGTAACTAGGTGGCTTAGTGAATAGAGTGCTTGGCCTCAAATCAGGAAGACCCAAATTCAGATTACTAGCTGGGTAACCCTGTGCAAGTCATGATCCTTCTTTGCCTTAATCCATTGGAGAAGGAAATGGCAAACCATTCCAGTATCTTTACCAAGAAAATCCCGCACCCAGTCTGGTCCATGTGATTATGAAGAGTCAGAGTCAGACATGACTGAACTGAACAACAACAACTTGATCTTGAGTAGCTCACAATCTAATTGAGGAGAAAATAGGCAAACTGATACTCTTGCTATAGCAAAAGCAAGCTATATTCAAGATATATCCATGAAAAAAATTCTCAGTTGGAAGGAATTAGAATTAAGAAAAGCCTCTTGTAGACAATGGAGTTTCATCAGGTAAAAATAAGATTATGCAGACATGGAGGACAGCCTGAGAGAACACTTGGAGCCAAAAGACCTAATGTCATCTTCATGGAGTAGGAAGGAGGTCAGTGCCATTGGATCAAAAAGTACTTAACAGGATATAAGGTTTGAGAAGACTGGGGGAGGAGAGCAGCATGGCAGGTTATGAAAAGCTTTGAACACTAAACAGAGGATTGTGCATTTGATACAAGAGATGATAGGGAGCCACTGGAGTTTCTTAAATATGGGCGCGTTATAGTTAAACCAGCACTTTAGGAAAATCTCTGGCCACCGAATGGAAGAAAGCCTGGAGTGGGGAGAGAATTGTGGCAAGAAGACTAACTGACAGGCTATTGCAATCATCCAGCAATGATGAAGGTCTGTAGTAGCAGTATCAGAGGAGAGTAGGGAGCATTTTCCAGACATGTTATGAAATTGAAATTGATAGGTTTGGCACCACATTGGATATAGAGGATGAGAGATAGTGAGGAGTTAAGGATGGCACCTAGGTTGCAAACCTAAGAGACTGGGAGGAAAGTATTTTTCTCTACTTGAATAGAGAAGGGGCAAGTTAGGAGGGAAGAGGGTTTAAAGGAAAAGATAATGAGTTCAGGTTTGGATATGTTGAGTTTAAGTTATCTAGTGAACATCCAGTTTAAGGAAAGAAGTTGGAGATGTGAAACCGGATTTCTACAAAGAAGTTAATGCAAAATAGATAGATTTGAGAATCATCAGCATAAAGATGATATATAAATCCATGGGAGCAGACGACATAAGAAAATGAAGTTTTATAGAAGGTAAATAGTAAAGGACCCAGGACTGAACCCTGTAGGATGTCCCTGTTTAATGGGCATGATCAAGATAAGGATCCAGCAAAGGATACTGAAAAAGAGCAGATAGGTAAGAGGAGCACTAGGAGAGAATCCTGAAAACCTAAAGAGAAGAGGTTATTGCAATTATCCAAGCAACAGGAAATAACGGTGATGAGAGTGGAGACAAGGAAATATACAGGAGAGATGTTGTAAAGGTATAACAGCAACCACACTGATACACCCAGTATGGCTGCTAGTGCAGATTCTTTTATCTGCTTTACTAGGAAAGACAGCTGTTTCAGGGATCAAAAATCTTCTTTAATTACATGAAAGACAAACAGAAAAAATACAGAGAAGAGAAATAAAGATCAACAGACAGGGCTCTACTGCCTGAATCAAAACAATACTGCTATGTATACTTTACATTCACCATTGGATAGAGACAGCCTTTACCTCTGAGCACTTGGGGAGCTCTGAACATAGGGACACTCAGAGTCTCGACCAAGGGATCACAAGGTCCTTCTCGTAAGTGAGCCCCCAAAGCAAAAACTCACCTCTCAAAATATATACTCTTTCAACTAATAGGCTCAGAGCTGAAACCCTCTTGACTCAGTGGCTAATTAGCAAAAGGTGTGTAAGCCTTCCTACAAGCAAGCAAACTTTCCTTAATGGCTCCACATGAGGCCTATTGATGAGCAGGGAAGATCTTATTCCTCATTGACCTTACAAAAGGTAGAAATGGCAAGATTCCGCAACAGATGGGGTATGTGGACGGAGTGAGACTGAGGAATCAAATATGACACTGAGATTGGAAGTTTGGGTGACTGGAAATACGGTAGTGCCCTTGGCAATAAGAAGAAAGTTCAGCAGAGGTGACTGTTTTGAAGGAAAGATAATAGGTTCTGTTTTTGACATTTTGATCTGTTCCAGATGTCAAAAAACAATCAGTGATGTAATCATTCAGCTCAGGAGAGACACTAGGGCTACAAATATATAGAGTTGTTAACTGAACACACGGAAGCTGATGAGTTCATTAAGCAAGATAGTATAGAGGGAAAAGTGGAGAGGGTCTAGGGCACAACCTTGGGGAAGAATCCCAGTAGTATGCTGGCAAATGTTCATCAACCTGCTCTCCAAAAAAAGTACCAACAATACACTTTTAAGTTTAATCCACACTATTAACCTCCTCCTTTACTTTCTAAAGCCTAAAAATTAACAGAACAATAAATCAAGTCCAAATTTGTAGCATTTGCCAATTTTCAGGGTATAAATGCATACACTGAAAATTTAGCAATCTGCTCTCCTGCGTTGGTTAGATATGGCTCCAGCACAACCCTGCCTGAAGACCTACAGTTAATGGGTATTACATGTCTGAAGAAGCAACAAAAAAAGACATACAAGGAGAAGTCAAACAGGATGAAAATCAGGAGAGAAGAATATCTTGAAAATATACACAGGAGAGTATCCAAGAGGAAGTGATCACCAGTTTAAAAAGCTACAGAATTTAAATTCCAGGAAGATAAGGACCATTACATTTTTGTCTTTGTATCCCAAGAGCCTACCATAAAGCAAAGAAAAAAAAAGAAAAGAAAGTGGGGGGTGGCATTTTATAAATGCTTTTCAATCAAATTTAATTGAATTGGCTCCCTAAGGTCCTTTCAATCCTAAATGCTATGATCCTAAGAAAATACAGGGAGAGTTTGTCCCATTTGGCGAGAGCTTGGAGAGCAGGTAGAGGAATGAAAGGAGTTTCGATCTCTCTGCCCTTTAGCTTCTTTAAATGTAAAATAAAGAGTGTGGACTAGATTAACATCTAAGATCCCTTCCAACTCTAGTTCTGTGATCCTAAGAATACAAAGTTGAGAATGCTGGGCTCAGCCAGGTTGTGGAAATGCTAGTTGAAATCTTTACCTTCAGTAGACAAATAAAGAGCCAATGGAATTTTTTAAGGAAACTGGAGGCAACATGATTCTGTCCCAAACCTCCCCCTCTGCCTCTCTCCCTTTTTGAAGTCCCTTGCACACAGAACATTAGTCTAGCCAGGATGAGATAGTTGTCGGGGAAATAGAATTTCTAGGACTGGGTAACTGATAAGTGAGCAAGAGGGATGATTCAAAGATAACAATCAAGTTTTGAACAGAGGAGAACGGATAAATTCACACAACTGATCGTTCTTTAACAAACAAATAAGGAAAACATAGTCATTACAGTCCCAAAGTGTTTGAATGCATAAGTAAAGACCTGCTACCTTAGTAGTGGTATCAGGAAAACACAAATATTAAAGTGCTATACAGATGTTTGTTGTTTGGAGTGCAGTCTATTGTAAGTGGCCCTCAGCTTCTTTGATCTCTGTCTCTCTCTCTGTCTCTCTCTCCTTCCCTCTGTCTCTCTCTGTGTCTCTCTCTGTCTGTCTGTCTGTTTCTCTTTCTCTCTTGTAAAAGGATAACATGAATAGGTAAAGAAGCCAGGTGGGAATGGGGAAAAAATACTACTCCCTATCCATTTGTAATATAGGAGAGAGAGAGAGAGAGAGAGAGAAAGGGAGAGAGAGAGAGAGGGAGGGAGGGAGAGAGAGAGAGAGAGAGAGAGAGAGAGAGAGAGAGAGAGAGAGAGAGAGGATTGAGAGAGACTTGAATTCAGCTTTTATCTACTACATACTGTTTACATCTTTTGGAAGGTATTTAACTTCTGGATTCAGCTTCCTCATATTAAGTGAGGACTTGGATCCAAATGATCCCTTCTTCTTCTAAATCCAAGAAACTATGAATGGGGTGATGGCAAGTATATCCGCTTTATCAGAAGTATATCTACTTCTTCTCTGAGCCACTATCAACTATTATATAAATCACTGAATGAATAAGATGAAAGTGTTTCCTTTTTTTCAGCAACAAAGTATAGGTGGTTTCTCAATAATTTGTATAATGGGACTGACTGTAACTAAAAACAAATGTATAAAATATTGAGCTTTGGCATCTTTAGCATGGAAACATGACAGTCCAAAGTATGGTTCAATAAATTAGCTAGTTCAATAAAGTAAAAATTTACTATGTTTCCCATTATAAATCAGATGTATAGATATAGTATGACATTATATGATATATACATATATGATATGTATCTATATTATATATGTGTGTGTATATGATATATATTTAAATCTTCAGTAGGAGTATTACAGATTACCAAATTGGATACTTTACATTGCAATGTGCTGCATCACATTTTAGGCTGTGAGTTTCAGGATACTGTTTAAAGCACACAAGAAGAGATTTTGAAAACCTGTTTGCTCACCAAAAATTTCATTCACCTAACTCTCCCCATAGAAATTCCTCCTTTACCAACCCCACCCCCCCACCTTGCTGCAATACCCTTTCCCACCTTCTTCAGATTTCTGTCATCAGCTGCACACAAGTTGATCTCTCTAATGGAAATGGTGAAGGCTCTCAGAGGGGCCCTGTTTGGTCTTCATCAGACACCAGGGAAGCTGGCACTTCTAGCTGTTTCACTATTGTTTGCTACTTGGACTCCTGTGGATATGAAGGACCAATACTGCTGTAAATAGAAATGTGCAGAAAGGAGGTCATTCATACTCTGCTCCTGGTGTGACCTTGAGTTTCCATTTAAAACTTTAGAAATAGTAGATCATCAGAGCTGCAAATGGATATGACCTGGGAAGGTGTGCTTCATACAGCCTCTTAGTTAGGATCATAGATTTAAGACTGGCACCTCAGAGGTCATCTAAGCTAACCCCCTTGTAGAATAGGAAACTGAAGTCCTGAAAAAGTGGTTTACCCAGGTTCACACATCGAGCTGGGAAGTGAGCCCAGAGCCTTTGATCTCCAGGGACAAAGTCTTTCCAATGTATCTAGCCCAGAAAATTGAGTAGGAGAAAAAATCTGACTCTGGGTAATTCCCTAAAATAATTCTGTGTGAAAATAGGGCATCTCCCTTAGGTTGAAGGTGGGTGCCCTCAAGCTGAAATCCACTTGAACCAAAAATGGTACCCAAGCTACCCAAACCAGATATTCAGGTAAGAGATTTAAAGATGCATCTTTTGCGTGATGAGCATATCCTTAAATAATTCTTCTATGTGAAGGATTTTTTGTTTTCTTTTGGTTTTTGAGTTGGGGAAGAGCAGAGAGTTCAGTATTTACTATTAGAGCTTGCTTTCAACAAAGTACTCAGAGGATCTTTACATCATTAGTTTAACAACCACTGATCATCCTCTAAACTCAAGACACCTGATAAAAATTGGGATGTTGTCTATAAGAATGCACATTCTATTACTTACTCTTCCAAAAAGGGCTCATTAGCATAACTGAAACTTTTCTTAGGAAGCATCTGCTGAGGATTCTCTGTGTGAGT
The DNA here is from genome assembly GCF_011100635.1 of Trichosurus vulpecula. Classification (NCBI taxonomy): domain Eukaryota; kingdom Metazoa; phylum Chordata; class Mammalia; order Diprotodontia; family Phalangeridae; genus Trichosurus; species Trichosurus vulpecula. The sequence continues at coordinate 343,098,317 of NC_050573.1, forward strand.
CTGCCTGTCTGTCTCTGTCTGTCGGTCTGTCTGTCTGTCTCTGTCTCTTTCTCTCTCTCTCTCTCTCTGTCTTTCTGTGTGTGTGTGTGTGTGTGTGTGTGTGTGTGTATGTATCTCTCTGTCTCTGTCTCTCCACCTTTCTCCCCCACTCCTCATCCTTTCCCCCTTTCTGGCTTTCCCTTTTTCTGTCTGCCTGTTCCCCATCTTCACAATTTCCTGCATTCCTCCACTCTCTCTCTGCCACTCCAGCTCCAACCCGCTTGCTTTCTCCCCACACAACCCTTTCTCCACCTTAGTGTCTCCTTAGGAAAAACTTTGTGCTCCTTGACAGAAAGCTAGAAGATCTTAGACCTCCAGCACAGAAGTGGTTGACAATGCACTGTTTTCATTAGAATGCAAATGTGCCCCTGGATTAGATTCAAGGAAAGTGCTTCCTCTTCCAATCCTTCTCTCCAGCTCCACCCCAGCCCTGGTTTTCTTTTGTGCCGGTGTAAATAAATAAGAGGCAACTGGCTTTCAATCTGAAGGCACAGCTGCAGGGGGCTCTTAAAGAAAGCTAGTGAGAGGGAGAGAAAGATCCTCTCATGCAGAAGCTCAAAAAGATGGGGAGCTGAGTTTTCAAATGTAGGGAAGGTTGCTTTTTCGCCCTGTCTTTTCATGTCACAATTGCTCTGATTCCTGCTGCATCGTATGTATATTTAGAAGGCAGAATAGAATGTCTTTGTTTTGACTTTATCTTTAGAAATGATTTTCGGCTTTACTCGTCCAAAAGGAAGAATCCTCGATGAGTAAAGCAGACGAATAAACTCTGAGAAGTATGGTTACTCTTGGGGTGCTCTTCAGATAAGTATACAACTTGGTTGGTTTAGAGGGCAGAAAATTTGCAAAGGAAAATGGCCCTTAAAGAGAATTAATGCTTAATGTTCTTGTTATGACTAACTAATGAATGAACAGACTTTAGAAGTGTTTGATGGTCTGCAGAAATCTACAGATGGATTATGACTAATGCAAATGCTTTCACTTCAGGGTCAGAAACACCTCAGTTGTATAATCAAATATATATTACACACACACACACACACACACATCTATACATACAGGTGTGTGTATATGTGTGTATATGTATATATATAATTGTCAAGCCATTTTTTTCCTGAGACATGCGTTTGTGAACTACTTTACTGTCTCCTAAAAATGCTACTACTTTAACAGATTAAAAGTTGTTTGCCTTCTAATCCAACACAATTAATTTGCTTTAAAACTACAGGATGTTCCAAAAATCTTTAATGCAGTTTTCACCTTTAATAGTTTAAAATTGTACTAAAACTTTTGGGATATCCATATTTTGGTCAGAAGTTTTCCTGATCTGATGAAAGTGATTTTTTCTGCGTCAAAGGGGTTAAACGTATACGGAAGCATTGTTTGCTTTACGCCTTCAAGTTGTGTTTTCTTTCCCTCCCTCCCCCCACCCCCTCTCTCTTCTTGACTACAGGGCACAACTAGCCGAGCAGCCCATTTAGCTGGATCTGAACCCTCTCAATCACATGCTGCCTCTCAGTCAAGAGAGTCCTTTGTGCCGAGCCATGGGAGCGCGTTCCATTTGCCTGACTCCCAGCATTCTTCAGCCCTTTATTATTCCAGCTCCACTCTGCCAGCACAGAGAGTGAGCTCTCCCTTGTCCATGCAGCAGGTAGGCTCTCCCACAAAGCTCCAGCGGGTGGGGTCAGCCTCAGAGAGCACTGGATACAGCACCACACAGCGGGTCTCCTCTCCTAAGCAGTCTCCAAGCCGGCTAGCCAAGTCATATAGCACCAGCTCACCCATCAATATTGTTGTGTCTTCAGCTGGACTTTCTCCTTCCCCAATACGTGTGACCTCTCCACCAACCATCCAGTCTAATATTTCATCCTCTCCTATTCATCAGCTAAGCTCAACCATTGGCACTTATGCTACCCTATCTCCTACAAAACGTCTAGTCCACACGTCAGACCAGTACAACAAGCATTCACAGGAACTGTATGCCACTGCTACCCTTCAGAGACCTGGCAGTCTGGCAGGTAAACCAATTTAACTTCTAATCTTCATGCTTTACTGTTGTGTTCTAAAAGACGTGTTTGGTCTAGAGTGTTGGTCACCTGTGTACATTGTGAATTTGTATGAGCAGGGGCGGGAAACAGCTGTGCTTCAACAAAGTTTCAGCTTCTGGGTATGACGTCATCAGCTCTCAGTCAGCGTCTGTATCAAATAGAAAATGTGAGAAGCACCCCAATACCAGAGCACTGTTGGCTCTTTGGAAGCAATGTAATTCCTAGGCTTTCCAAATGAAATTTTATTTTGTTTCTGTTTTAAATGAAAAGAATATGACAGGAATTTTAGAAAAATCTAGTAAAGATTCACGAAACTGATTTTGGTGTCCAAAAAAAATTCATATTAAAACTCCCTTTGTTATTCATATATCATGTTTTTAAATTAGTCCAAGCTACTCATAAAATCAAAGTGCTGTCAGCAGCTGACATTGAATTTAAATATACTTTAGGCTACAGAAAAAAAGTAACTAGTAAGAAGTTATCACAAATTTTTAATGTACTGAGAAGTTAAAAGCATTGCTCTAAATCCATAATAAGGTTTTAAAGAAAGAATGTGATTGGTGCTGATCTCTGCTGAACTGGATGTTGATGGCCCTCTATAGAGACCAGCCTGGCAATGATAATTCATTTTTGCAAGCACTGTTTGATCTGCTTAGACAAGATAATGTTGTTGAAAGACTAACATTTTGCCTTTTGAAACACTTGACAACTAACCCTGTTTGAGTGGTGTTTTTTTTTCTCTTATAAGATCATTCTACAGTTTCATCGCTATAGGAACAGATGCTATGCTCATAAGTTTTCTTTCTTGACATAAATAGAGGAATGTTAAGATAAGTAAGAAAAAAAGGATTTGTTGCATAAATGAGGCAGGTGTCCAAGAATATTTTTTTTCTTTATCACATAACAATTGTCAATATGCCCTACCTTAGCATAAATAACAATGTGAGATTTCAGTGTACAAGAATGAAGATCAGTTCATTGAAATGAAAATATTTCCTCGTGTTTTACTTTTCCAAATGAGAAAAGGTTAAGGATGTTTTCTTACTGTAGGAATCACAAACTTTTGGACTTGCGTGGCCATTAAGGAAGTAATCTCATTCAGTAACTTTCTTTTACGGATGAGTAAACTGAGGCCTAGAGAAATTAAGGGAATTTGCAAGGTCACATTGCAAAGCCAGGTCTAGAACCCTGATTTCTTCATTCTCATCCATCAGTTCTTTGCACTTTACCAAATTGTAGCTGAACTAAGGGAAGGCAGTCAGAAACATAAATATTCCCACTTTCCATGTATATATAGGTGTTTGTAGAGCTGTGAAATATATAAATTGAACCATATCTTTTTTGCTTTCTTTAATTTTTGGAAATTTCTTGATACATTTTTCTACACAAGATACTTTTCAATAATTCTCCACCCCTCTGTGAAGTAAATTCCCTGAAAAAAAAGCAGTATAGTGGTTGTTAACAGAAAGGAGAGATACCCTTTTAACTTTGACAGGCGGCAATAATATTGACTATCATATTTTATCAGAGTTTTGTTGTCTAAGTAGATTCGATATGCTTTATGGAAGTTATGTATTTTTAAAAATTGATTTCTTCATTCAACATCATTTCCTATGTCTTCCTATGTCTCTCAGAATTCTTCATACATATCAGTCCTTAGAACTCAGCAATCTTCTATTACATTCATATATCATAAAACTGACCATTCTCCAATTTCAACTCTATTCTACTTTTAAAGTGTATTTATTTCTTCACAAATTGTGGTACTTTGTCAAACTGCTGTACGTGTGATTTAATTTTCCTGGTGATTTTTTTTAAGTCTATGGCATTTTCAAAAGAAGTCTCAGTTATTTTTGTCATATTGGATCTTGGCAAAGAAGACAAGGCAAGAATGGGATAGAGGCAGGACAAATGGTTTCATTAGACATAAAAGGAGACTGGCAGGCACCATATGTCAAACAAATAAGAGGTCAATGCAGAAAGACCAGCCAGGGCCCTTAGAAGCTGGTAATTACTGAAAGTTCAGACAAACAAAGGGTTAAGTCCAGTAAATTGGTTGAAGTGAGGACTGTGAATATAGATTAGGAGACAGAGGAACAAAAAAAAAACATGAGAGGGAGCATGTTGGCATTGAGGAGAAGGAACCTAAGCTGAGTGTTTGAATAACAAGGCATCAGGAATCTAGGCTGAAGAAGGCAGGATCTACACACTCTACTAGCAACAACAAAGGAGTTTAATGATGGGTAGAAAAAAAAACTGCTTTTTGAAGCACAGACATCCTATATTCCTATAGCAGCTCTTTTTGTGGTGGCAAAGAATTGGAAATCAAGAGGATGCCCATCAATTGGGGAATGGCTAAACAAATTGTGGTATATGAATGTAATGGAATACTATTGTGTTATAAGAAATGGGGAGCAGATGGACTTCATTATACCTGAGTGAAGGGAACAGAACCAGGAGAACATTATACATGATTACAGACACACTGTATCTGTAAGGACTAACTTTGATAGACTTGGGTTTTCTCATCAATGTAAGGTTCAAAGACAGCTCCGAAAGACTCATGGTGGAAAAAGCTATGCACATCCAGAGCAAGAATTACAGAGTCTGAATGCAGATTGAGGCAAACTATTTGCTTTTTTTTTCCTTTTTTTTTGGTTTTGTTTCTTCTTTCTCATGCTTTATTCCTTTGGTTATATTTCTCCTTTACAACTTGACTATTATGTAAATAAGTTTAATGCAAAGGTTATGTAGAACCTATATTGGATTACATGCCATCTTGGGGGGGAAGGGGAAAGAGAGGGAGGGAGAGAAAATTTGGAACTCAAAAACTTGTAGAACTGAGTGTTGTAAACTAAAAATAAAAAATAAATCTAAAAGAAAGAAAAAAAACTGCTTTTTAAAGCACAGTCATCTTATATTCTTCTTGCTCAGTCATAAACTAGTCTTCAAAAAAATCTCAGATCAAGTATTTATTAAGTAACTGCTATGGGGCAGCCATTTTCCTGTTGACAGAAAAGTGAGATAGTTTCTACCTTCAATAAGCTTATAACAAATTAGGCAGCTACAATACGTGTTGGGACCAGTTGACCAGGGAAGGGGACTTAATTCTAGACAAATTTAGAGATGATGAGTGGCTCTTAAAGTAGTACTTTTTTCCAGTTGCAGTGATAATATTGATTTTATTATTTTTCTATGACCACTGAGTAAAAAGTACCAAGTGTGGGAGGAGCTGTAATTTAAGGATGATATAATTTGTATCAGCAGGGCAAATCATAAAAAGCCTGTGCTGGAATCCTGAGATGACATAAAGCATGTTTTAGAGGTCTGAGACTGGTAAGAAATAGAGGGCTGAGGTAGAAATTGACTCTTCCTGGAATTAGAACCAAATATATTCGTGAGGGGGGAGGTAGGGTTTTATTTTCAATTATGCAACTGTTCATTGTTGTGTTAAATTTTTGGGATCCCTAAGAGTTTATATAACTTACCCAGGTTTCCATCCTCAGTATGTGACAGATTGAGATTTGAACAGAGCTTTTCCTGGTTCTGAGGCCTCAGCTACGACCAATGCACTTGACTCACAAAAGCTGAGTGAAAAAGGTAGTGGAAACACTAGTACTCCAGTTATACAGATGAGGAATCTGAGACTCAGAAAGTGATTTACCTGAGGCCATAAAGCTGTTAGGTGTCACAAGGAACAATGATTGGAACCTTGCTATCTCCTGACTTTTTCTACTGTTCCATGTTGGGAATAACTTCTTACCCCTTCTAATGAATGTGGTCAGTCCTGTGCCTTCCAGGAGAAATTACTGAATATAACTGGCTGAATTAAAAGAGTAAAGATGAAGGAAACCAAGCAGTTTCTGATATTTCCCTTTTTACAATATTTTTAATAAGAAAGGAGTATGTGTTGTAGGAAAGGTTTGTAAACTGTGAGCTCGTAAGGGAGGTTATATTTATCCATGTTTCATTTGACCACTGCTGTCTTCAGTAAAGATTAGAATTGTACTTCTTGCCTCTGAAGCTTTAAACCCTTTCTCTTATATTTTTCCTAGAATTCCCCTAATTTCTCCCACTATGTTCCATTTTAACCAGCAAGTGAAAATACTGAATTTGACCATGGTTGACTTTTTAAAAATTAAATAATACCTTTAATTCTAAATCTATGATGATTATTTAAATATTCCGAAGTGTTTATTTTATAAAATTACATTATTTTTATAATTTGCATTTAAACACTGTTTTTTCAGCTTGGTGCTTTTTGACCAAAAAATTAGCTCATTATCTCAGCATGTTATCTTTGTTGCATCAGATGTTACATCCTCATTTTGGATAATAGCAAATTGCTCCACGGAGGAAGTTTGTAAATTGTTCAAGCTCATAATTCAAGTCTATAATTGATCTAGAAATTCAGTGTTATATACTTGAAATCAGAATAAACACCTTAAGTTTGTCTCTACAGATTATTTTTTTAAATGCCTTTGCACATAGTAGGCGCTTAATACATGTTTTTTAATTGAAATTTAATAGTATAAAAATCTCTGTATTTGCTGACCCACTAAATTTTCCACTTAGCTGGTGGTTCACACAAAACAATATCTTGAGAATAAGTATGTTGGTTGGAGTAGTGATTTAAAGCTATTAAAAAAAGACATGTCCCATAGGCCATGGCAACACTCCTGAGCACAGTGAAACCAGATTAAAATAAAATTGGGAAACATTTAACCAAAATAAATAAAAATATAATAGAACATAGATAATACTGATCTGTGGTATTCTAAGTCAAAATGTGGCTCACCGGATCTCTATGTATGGTTTATTGGCCTCCTCTTTCAAAATTGATTTTGACACCACTGCTTAAAGGTTTCTTCCTGCTATAAAATACTCTTTATATGCTACAAATCCATTTACCTAACTATTTCAAGAAATCAGAAATTTATTGGTAAGACTTGGTTACAGTGATGTCCTTGAATTATTACCCTACTACAATCAAGTTTGTATAGAAAACCCTGAAATACACTTTTTTCCCCCAGCTGGCTTTTCAGATACTGATGTAGAACTCAGAATCTAAACTACTTAGGAAAATATTAGGTAGAAAGTACCCTTAGATAATTTGAATTGTTTTCTTATAGTCAATATTCTTTTAGGATTTCCATTGTCTTCTTAGAGAATTGAGGGAATTAGGACAAGTAGTTAATTGTGGGAATTGAGTGAGCCACACCGACTCCATCTTGTGACACAATTCTGGAGCTAGCTCAGGTCCTTTTCTTCTCAATTATGGGTCTAGTCCAAATTTTGTCTTGTGAGAAAACTTTATTCAACTGTGGGGATTGGAAAAAAAACATTATTGCGTTGTTTGAACTGTGAGCCTGGGAAACTGGACCACCTCTACCTGCCATTTAGAGACCTTTAACTAAGGACCTAGGCTATGCTGACCAGAAACCCAGTCAGATCCACAGATCGATGCAAGGAATTTTCTTACAAGTATACATTTCAAATCTTATCTGAAAACTCTACTGATGAATCAGTTATTGTTTCCAGGGTCCACTATTCAAAGATACTTGGAGGAGTAGGATACGTCTTTTTCTGATTTCAGAGAATTGTACCTGTTCACTCTCTCCCTCCCAACTTGGAAAGTCCCTAATCTTTCCTCCAATTAGAAATAAGGTTACCTAATGTTGTATCCTGGTTAATTGTTTTCTCTTAATTATTTGGTCTTATTTGATTGTTTTTAATGTATGAAAATCTGTCACCCCCTGTATTCGGGGTCTAGTGCCAAAACTGAGAAAGGTGAATAGTCCCAATTGCTTGGGCAACTGATATGCATTGCTCAATAAATCAGCATGCTCAGAAACTCAAACTTTTGTTTCCTCAGTCATTTCATCTTTTACCCACCACACTTCTCATTTCTTCCCTTAGAACTCTCCATAAATAATGATTATTTATACCTCTCCATCTTAGGTGTTAACCATACCCCTATTATCTAGATTACTTTTTCTTCTCCAAATTCCACCTCGCATTATTAAAATCTTTCTACCTTGTCTCAGCAATCTACCTCTTTTATTAAATCACTTCGCATTTTTTTTCTTTTATGGGCTGGTTCTATCTGCCTTTATGACTAGACCCAATAAGCTAACAAAATATGGGGAAAAAACTCTTTGGCCTGGATGTATCTAAGATGCACCTGTCAAAGTAAAGACCAGGAGAATTCTGAAGACTTAAGGGACTGCAAGCAGTTCAAGGAATTTTGAGGCTTTAAGCAGAGGAGAATGTCTTCGCAGTTCTCTGGCCTAAGCCTCTGTGTCCCTTTTTTTCCTATTTACCAATAGCTGTTATAGGCTATTACATATTTATTCCCATGGAATATCAGGTGTTTTCTACTTTCAACCCCTGTATTTATTTAATGTTTTAGGCTATTATGAGATTTGTTTCTTCTGAGAGTTGTATTTGAAATATAGTTCTGCCTAAAGAAATTAGGAAGACAAAGCAAGCCTCAAAATGAGCTCTAATGTCAGCTAACCACTATAGATTTCAAAATATGAATATTTTTTTTCTTCCAGAATATTTTAAATTTTACGTGTCTTTTATAAAATTTATATCTAGGTATTTAAAAAATTCCTTAGAAAGGTATGAAGATATAAACATTAGTTTTGTGTGGTTATACTTTTTTATTGTTTTTATAATTCTAAAAATATATTAAAATGTTTTATATGGGTATTGTAAAAGTGTTATTGCTTTTTAATGTATGAAAGAGTCAAATCATAACTGCATTGAATGAAAGGCAATGCATGTTTCTAAAGAGATGGAACAACATATCGCAATTTTCGTTGCTTTTTTTCTTTTGTTCTTTAAATGTATTGATTTAATTTTAGATTTCAACATTCACTTCTGTAAGATTTTAAATTCTAAATTTTTCCCCTTCCCTCACCTCCCTCCCCAGGAGGGCATACAATCTGAGATAGGCTATACATGTACAATAATATTAAACATATTTCCACATTAGTCATATTGTAAATAATAATTAAAACCAAGGGGTAAAACCACAAGAAAGAAGAAAAAAACAAGAGAAAATAGTATGCTTCAATCTTCATTCAGACTCCATAGTTCTTTCTCTGGATGTAGATAGCATTTTCTATCATGAGTCTTTTGGAATTGTCTTAGATCATTGCATTGCTGAGAAGAGCTAAGTCTATCAAAGTTGGTCATTGCACAATGTTACTGTGTACAACTTTCTCCTGGTTCTGCTCACTTCACTCAGCATCAGTTCATGTAAGTCTTTCCAGGGTTTTCTGAAATATGCCTGCTCATCATTTCTTATAGCATGATAATATCTCATTACATTCATATGCCACAACTTGTTCAGCCATTCCTCAATTGATGGGCATCCCCTTGGTTTCCAATTCTTGGTCACTACAAAAAAGCTGCTATAATTATTTTTGTACATGTGGGTCCTTTTCCCCTTTTATGAACCCTTTGGGATACAGCCCTAGAAGTGGTATTGCTGCTTCAAAGGGTATGCACATTTTTATAGCCCTTTGGGCACATAGTTCCAAACTGCTCTCCAAGAATGGTTGGATCAATTAACAACTCCACCAAAAATGCATTAGTGTTCCAATTTTCCCACACCTTCTCCAGCATTTATCATTTTCCTGTTTCACTTTCCTTGCTTTTAATGAAAGATTTCTAATAAAATTATGTGATCATCATAGTTCATTGTTGTCCAAATCTGCTATTATAAGCAGTTAATATTATAAATTTATAATATTAACATATATCATTAAATATATTATGTGCATGATAATATACAAACATAATAATAATATACAAGCATAAATTATACAATATGGATTGATATAAATTCTAAATTGATTAATTAATACTAGGGCCTTCATCTTATTTGTTGTAATCTGCTTTCTTTTTTAGAATTTTTGTGTGAACTTGTCAAGCTGCTTTGATTATAGAGAAGTTAGGGTAATCTGTTGAAAATAGAAAAATAAGATTTATTTTAAATCACTTTTAGTTTTGAGTGTGTCACTTAAATTTCCACGTTTCTGCACATTCAAGCAAATATATAAATATATATGTATATTTGTATATATTGACATAGACACATAAACCAAGACTCATAAACCTTTCCTTAAAAAATTTCATTCTAAACTTTTTTATGGTTGTGTCAAAGCTTTAAAGATATCTTTAAGTTTAAGGATGTTGGTGTGGACTAAAGATTATCACTTGAGTTATGTAGTATTTGAGATAGTATAATCAAGTAACCTGTTTTCTAAATAGGAAAAAAAAAGGCACATCATTATTTCTAGGTCACTCTCCTGCCAACACTATTGATAGTTACAAGTAGGATATTATAAAATCTTGACAGCTGGAAAGGACTTGAGTGGTTACATGGTCCAGCCAAGCTAAATCCTCCCTACAGCTTCCTCAGCAAGTGTTCATCCAGGCTTCACTTGAAGATCTCTAGTAACTGTGACATTATGACCTCCTGAGGTAGATAAATCTGTTTCAGACAGTTCTAATAGGCTTTGGTAAGGAGTTTTCATTCTTTGTAGATGAAAGCTGCCTCCTAGTCACTTCCTCACATTTATCCTAGCTCTTCCCTATTTGGTCAAGCAAAACAATTTGCCTTGTCCTAAAACATGGTCTTCTTGATTCAAGGGCTAGCCTTCTATCCACCATGTCACGCTCCCTCTTTGGATTTCAGCAGAAGTATAATAACTTTTATTAATAGAGATAACTTTTGCATTAACTATTGTTGCTCTTGTCACATTATTAGCTCAAATTGAGTTCAGTCTTTTTCACGTGAATTCCATTCTAGTCACATCTCCCCCATTATATTTTTATATTTGTTGTTGTTGTCCTCCTTTAAATCAAAGTGCAAGACTGAAATTTATTAGGGGTAAATGTACATTTTGTCTATTGCAGCCCACTTTTGCAGCCTATTGAGAGCTTTTTAGATCCAAAGTCTGGTGTACATTATGTTAACTATCCCTATCATGTATGCTTTTATTCAAGCTACCGATAAAAAATGTTGAACAGAACCAGGCCAAGGACAAAACCTGGGGAATGTCAATAGAGATTTCTTTCTGTAGCCATTAATAGATGAATCAACACTTGTGTGATCTGATCAGTTAACCAGGTCTAGACCCACCCAATGTATTATCATCATGACCACATCCCTCCATCTTTTTCTCTGGGTTTCAACAAGATTATGCATCTTTGGTTCAGTAAGGCATTTAACAGTGTCCAAGGCATTCTTAATGCATTAATCATCTCCCTCTAGTTTTCTGGCATGCCAGCCCCTGACATTTCCTCACATATATCTTGAACAGCTACTAGAGACTTGGTTGATCTAATATTAGTAATTCACATTTATATGGTACTTCATGCTATATAAAATTCTTTCCTCACAACAATCCTAGGCCAGTCCAGTAAATTTTTTAAGGAAAAAAGGTGTCATGAATTGTTAATAGCTCCGTTCTTGCTTATAGTGATCATTTCTTCCTTAAGTTCTCATAAGACAATCCTTAAAAAAATTCATTCTAAACTTTTTTATGGTTGTGTCAAGCTGTCTAGCTTGAGGAGTCCTCTTCACGTTCTTTCAAAAATGGAATAATATCAACTTTAGTCTCATGTTATCTTTCTCTTGTACACTAGCTCTTCATAAGGCATTTAAAAAAACCAACTGTTGGCTCATGTTCTCTCATCATACTTAAGTGTAGTTTGACTTATCCAAAGGATTTCTATTCATTGAGGAAATCTGGATGTTTCCTTTACATCTTCCAGTTTATATTGATATTTAGTTTCCAGTTAACCATATTTTATCCATCCTTAGTCTGAAAACAATTCTACTCCCCAAAGAAAAAAGAAGGATACAGATTGTATAGTTCAGTTGTTTCTCTTACACCAATTATCACGTACCTCCAAATAAAAGCCTAATCCTGTTCCGACCTTCTTCTTAGCCCAATGTAGCTTTAAAAAGCAATTTTAGTAACTTTATAATATTAATATTTTCTTTAGGAAGATGATGTAGTGGATTAAAGTCTTGGACTTGCAACCAGGAAGGCCTGGGTTCAAGTCCCGTTTCTGACATTGATATAGTCATGGCAAGTCACAACCTCTAGGAGCCTCAGGCAATTTTCTTAGACCCATCTAATGAATTATATAGATAGTTCTCCATCTGCATTGGCTATATTCTACTAAGGAAATCATAGATCCATGAACCATGCTATCTTTTACTTTTTTATTACAAACTCCAGTTCATTCTGAACTTAACTATTATTATGCTGTTCTTATATAACTATGCTAGTCTTTTGTGTTCTTCAGCTAACTTTCCTTATTTCCATTTTTTATACTCGTCTTCATTAAATCTGAGTTTGTGGATGAGTTCTTTTTTTACTCATATTAGTATCTTGAAACATGGCCTTTTTCTTATTGAATGGAATCTATTTCTGTTGCATCACCAGAATTGTGTTTTTTGGCATCTTTCCATATTACTTTTGAATCTTTTGGGAGTCTCTTGCTATAGGTTCCTACCTATCCTATATCTGAACTATTTGAAATTGCTTACTTAAACAAAAAAAAAAAAAAACAGAATGCTGTTGTGGGGGGAAAAAGTGCAGATTTTGGAGTCATATACATGGGTTCAAAAGTTTTCTCTACCACTTAGTCACTAAGTGACTATAGACAAGTTTTAATCATGTATCATAACTATGTCCTACTATGACAGTTGTGTCATCTTGATCAAATTCTAATATTTTGATTCTTCCAGCTTATGTGGGAGAGTGTAGCATACTTCCCACAACCCTATCTTCTCTCTCTCTCTCTCTTTTCTATTTATGACTCTTATTCAAATGTTCGTTGCTGTATGTACTCTCTCAGGTTCATCACTTTCAACAACATTTACCTGTTGGTAAGTAATTAACCAGACAAACATATGTATCAGTCCCTAACACTTACTATAAATAAATAGCGAGGTGTATTAGAGTGCAGGACCTGATGATAGGAGATCTGAGTTATAATAACATCTCGCACACTGAGGAACTGTGTTATCATGGTCACTTAAGGAAACTGAAATTATAAAAAGTTGTCTGTAAAATGGGAATTAGAATATCAGGACTCTAAAACACAGAAGGTTATAAGGAAAATATGTCATAAATGTTAAAGTGCCAGTATAGATGTGTTATTACTAAAATTCAACTAAACAAATACTTATTAGAAAATTATCATATGGAAAACAGGTCTTTGGTAGCTGTTCAAATAATATTTGATGCAATATTAAGGACTGGCACGCCAAAAAACTAAAGAAAGATAACTAAAGCGTTAGGATCCATCATACTATGGAAATAGATGATCTATATTTTCAGAGAAAGAGCTCTTGGAGCAAGAAGGTAAATACTCTAAATTTTTGCTTAAATTGATTCCAAATTGAGAAGCTATGTGAAAATTGAAATCTGAATTGCTCATCAAGTTTTGGATCATATTCCAGTGACTACTTGTATCCAAAGAATATATACATATTTTATAGTCTAGGAGATCCTGTAAGCAGCTCTGAGCCCTCTTTTCCTTGCTGCCTGCCTTTCAATGTGTGTATATCATCTTGAATGCCAGGGACTTGGTCGCTATGGCAATTAAAACAGCTCCCATGATTTTATAATGTAAAGTTACTTTTTCTGAGAAAATTTGTATTTTGATAACAACAGGATGTAAATTAGAACCAACTCTAAATGGCCTTCACAGGGCAATTATTAAATTTTTGTTGTAAGCATTTATACAGTTTTCAGGGTGAGCATTTGGACCTCAGAAATCGGTAATCAATACAATTTAGAATTTGATGTATTGTTTTGTTGATTGTCCAAACTTAAGAAAATGTTAATAATGCATAAATGTGTATACATATGATACTCTCTACTGCTAAAGACAGATGTTAAATGTTACCAGAACACTGCTGTATTGATCTATGACACTGAATAAGCTCAATAGGAAAGTATCAAAAACCTCAAGGAATGAAGTCATCACCAGACTGGAAGCCTGATAACTGTAGGATAAACAATAATTTAAATAAATAAATAACTGGCCTGTGTATAGTGCTTTAAGTTTTGCAAAATCCTTACACCTCTTGTCTTATTTGAGCCTCACAACTCTCTTGCATATGTATGTATGTGTGTGCGTCTGTGTGTATATATATAAATATATATATATAAGTTCATGTTAGCTAAGTACCAGTTATAGGAATAAGAAGTTCACTTCAGAAGATAGGGTTATACAAAGCATTACTTATTATTACAGTTACAGTTTTATTAGATTACTTCAAAAAATGATTGATTTTTGTAAAGAAAGGTAATCCTTCCTTTGATACAGATCAAACTCATACCACACATTTCTAGGTGGTCATTGTGAGTTGATATGGCCACGAAATTTTTTTTTCCACTTAGTGAGGAGTCTTCCCATACTCAGCTAGACTTATAATTTAAGATCAGTGGGCAAATACTCTTGTGGGATTGAAAATAAAGTGTTTTTTTTAAATCTCTTGCTCATGAGTTGATGGAGTAGGCCTGCTATTATTACCCAGGCAAATTTTCAAATGGCAGCCTCACAGTGCATCACTGAGCCAGTTACTCAAACCCTTTCTCCTTTAGTGGGTCCTTCTTGTACTTCACTAGCAGCTCTCTTTAGACTCAAGGTCATCCCTATGCCATGATGAACCTTCAGAGCCAGAAGAGAAAACCTACATATGTGCCAAGCACATAAAGTTATTTACTTACCCTCAAGTTCTTTCATCTATTTTTCCTGAAATTTCCAAACTAGAAACCAAGTTGTTTTTCTTAAGAGTGACCTAAGTGGGTATGTAAGTACCACATAAATATGGAAACACATGTAATAGCTCACATTTTATAAAATTTTAAGGTTCATATAGCACTTTTCCCATTACAACTCTGTAAAGTACATCGTACTAGGAATATCGTCTCCATTTTGCATGAGGAAATTGAGCCTCAGGGAGATTAAATTACTTGTCCATGTTCACGCAATTAATAAGTGTTAAAGCCAGAATGAGCTCAGGACTTCTGATCTCAAGTCCAAGGCTCTTTATACTTCACACTTCCCCATGCTATCTTTACACCAACCTTGTGGGTTTCAAAGCTTATGGAAAGAAACCCCATAGTTTTACTAACTTATCCAAACCTAAGAGGAAGAAAGCAAAGATCATGGTGAGTGCAAAAGCTCCCCTAGTTTTATTACCTCAGTTCCCTTTACTGCATGAGAATTTACATCTGTGATGCTGCCTGCTTGCTCTCCTTTCCCATAAACATAGAGAACTAGTTTATTGATCAGAAAAAGATTCTGAGACTGTTTTTTATAGATCTACTTTTGATCACTGGTGTTAGGAGGGAATTAAAAATTGCTACTCCTAGCATCTGATGGACTATTGAACTTGCTTACTGGTTTTCTACCTCAGCTCTTTTCTTTTAGTAGAGTATCGTCATACATGTGTGGAAAGAATCCCAAAATGACGTTAAAGAAACTTGTATTCAAGACCCAGGTCTGCCACTTATTAACTGTGTGATTTTAGATAAACTATTTAACCTCTTCGGACTGCAGGATTTGGTTTTATTTGATTTTTCCATCTGTAAAGTGATAGGGTTAAACTAGATCATGTCTAACACACTTTCCTGCTCTAAAGATCTGTGATTCTGTTCTAAGATTCCTACACCTGAGTTCTTGTGGAATTGTGTCTCACCATCAGTGAGATTCTACTGGGTCAGCGAAGCATCTGCTATATCACAAGCCCCAGTGGTACTTATGCAACACTACTACATTCACACTAGAAGCTGATTCTTCCTGTGATTGGCTAGAGCTGTCTGCTGTGACTAAGTGATGTGGGAGACCATAAGAAAACACAGTCTCAGTGGTCAGAGGAACTGGATTCAGATCCTACCTCTCCTGCTTACTATCTGTGTGACCTTGGGCAAGTCACTGAAACTCCCTGGGCCTGTTTCCTCAAATGTAAGTGAAAGGTGGTGGTGGAATAGATTGCTTTCAACTCTTAATTACATGATTTGATTGCACTACCAAAGTTAAGGAGGGTACTCTCTACCCTCTGTTATTTCTCTGCCAAAGTCTGATGATGTCAGGGACTAAGCTCTGGAAGATCTCCTGGAATTTGGCACCCTGAGACACGAATTTTCTTTTATCTGAATTTTTAGAGGGTTATTAATTTGGGTATCATGGTAGAAATTGCATGAAGGCCCAAACTACAGAATAAGGAAGGATCAAAGTCATGTAAAGAATAAAGGAAGAGGGTGAAGGGATGAGCAGTGGAAGAAAATTGAAGAGGAGAAGGGGACAGTCATGAATGAGACATAAGTCATCATAGACCTCAGAAACATCCCATCTCCCATTTCAGACTTTGACAGTTAAATTTCATTACAATATTGCTGTTACTGTGTACACAAACACCAGTGAAGAGAATTCTTTTTATTCAATTTCTTGACTCAGGACAACATTCTTTTATGGGAATAGAGTGCTAGCAATGCCCTCTCTGCTGTGAGGTGTCCACATGCCTGTAGATCTGTAACATATGGTGCTATGTCCCTAAAGTGACAAATACCTTTCAGATTTCTTTCATACATAAATAAGAATGTCTCTTGATTTAGCTAGAATGTACTATAAGGAATTCATATGAGAAGCACATAGAATTCTTGAAGGTAGAAGCCCTGATTTCTGTTTTTGATTTTGTGTTGTTTTTTCATCTAGGATGGTAGGAAATCATTTTAAATGTGTTTAGTTGTTAGCTGGCAAGTATCATTAGGGCGCAATAAGATCTGAATCCAACTGCTCAAATTCCCTTCAATTCAATATAACTACCTACCATGTATAAGACAAAAATGAAACCATCCCTACCCTCAAGGGGCTTATAAATTTACTGGGATTTGGTGGATAGGGACAGACTTATGTGTATGCCTGTATGTACCACATAAGCGTGGTATATGAAAAACTGAAGGAGAGAACATTAAGAACTACGAAGATCAAAAGATATTTCACAGAAAAATAAAAGACAACAAAAAGACCAGAAAATCACAAATGTGTTTTAGTGTGTAATGTGATTCATTGAGGTGGGGTGGGGGATCATTTATTTTTTGTCACTAATATTTACATTTCATTGCCAGTGCCTTGGATTGCTGTATAGTCCTTATTTTTTGTAAAGCTCATGGGGTGGTCTGAAAGAGTGGCCAATGTTGTAAACTTTCCCAGAACAGTCTCTATCACTCCCCATGTGATAACTGGGGTATTAGAGCTGAGCAAGGATGTACATATAATTCTCATTGTTGTTGTACTTTCTAACTTCTGCAAACAGCTTTGGCTTTGGGGGGAAACCTCTCTATCCCAACAACCATTTGACTCACATCCATTTCATTTGGGATACTTCTCTTTTGTAACCTGTTTCCTTAATCGACTTTCTGAATCTGTTGTTAGTACTTCCTGGTAGGTTGTATCTAAATTGAAGTCTTACATTGTATATAACTTGCATTGTATAGGACTTCTTTGCAAAGGCTGCTGGATAAGATCTGCCCTAATCTGATCTAACATAATAGTTATTTGCATATATAACTCATCTTGAATCCAAGCCATTTAGAGTATAAACTCCTTGAAAGTAGGGACTGTTATAAAAAAAATCCAAGCATGTAATACAATGGTTTAGAGTAAAAATGTTTATTAAATAAATATGTATTGAATTTATGTCATTAGCTACTTATTGATATCTCATATTTATAGGGCATGTTAATACTTATAAAGTGCTTTCCTCACAACAATTCTATGGGGTACTACAAGTACCATTCATTATTCCCATTTTGTTGATATGAAAGCAAAGTCTTGAAAAGGTTAAGGGACTTGACAAAAGTCACAATAGCAGAACTAGAAATGAACTCAGTGATGAGGTAAATTGCTACTTCTAATGTAAAAGTCAGTTTAAATCTTGAATATAGAAGTAGAAAATAACTGTCAACTTCTCAAAAATAAGTGTGACTATGATTCATGGCTGTTTATCTCTGCTGACTATAAGCAGTGTTAATGAAGCCAAGGACATGGATTCCATTCATGTGTGGGACAGTTAGATAGTTTATTCTACCACATGGCTAGAGACTATCCTCTTCCCCAATGTAAACTATATTACAAATAAAAAACATTCATCATAGAAGGGCTTCAGTGTGAGGCTGTGGCTGAATTGGAACAAATCCATCCCCATTAAGTGGAAAACTATCTCAATTATGGGTCCTACTGATAGCAAGTCAAAAGTATCATTAATAATGATAACAGCATTAAAGCAATGGGGAAGGTAGAATTACCTTAAAATATTTATAGAGTAATCATCAATTATTAAATAAAGAATTAATATTTTGATTTTTGACTATATTTAGTTTGTATCTCTATAAGACTCACCTGTAATGATTCAATTATAGTTCTGAATCTAAATAACTGTAAATACACTCCAGTTCCTTAGACTTAAAAATCCTCTCTTTAGCCTTAATCAAAATTTCCAAGGAAACATGAATCTCCTTCACCCCCCCAAAAAAATTCCTCTATTTCATAATTATTCATTCCTTTCCTCCAAAGTAATTTTACATTTGTCAGATACTATATTAGAAATAACAAGTGTAGTATTTTAAATTATAGAAATTTAAATGTAGAAAACAGTCCTTAAACATAATTAACTCATTTTCTGGATGTTGTGTTTGAAGTGAGCAAAGTCTGCTTACTCTGTAGTGCCCCAAAAGGGTTACTTTATGAATCTTGGTGAAGAAAATCAATAGTATCAACCTCTCGTGTACTTAGACGACTGGTTGGGGATGAGGAGGATAATTTTAAATTAACTTTACAAAAGCTGAATTTTATATTTTTTAGAAAAAGTGGCGGGTCTATATTACTAAAAGCAGGCATTTAATGCAATTGTAAGTAATAAGTAAGACCAATGTCTAAGGCCCATAGTTTGTGAGGCATGCTACTTACTATATGCTTAATAATATATAATTTACATCATAAAATGAAGTACAAAGAGAAGGCCATGCCCATTCCTCTTTTTGTCTGATAGCAAACTCCAAGTGGTGCATATATTTTAGAATTTCAACTGTGCCCTTCAAAGGACAAAATCCCATGTTCACAAAGGGAAACATATCATCATATTCAACACAAACTAACACTTTAAAAAGATGAATGGCATACTCAAGTCCCTGGAAACCACTGCTCCAGTATCTGTGCTACTTTGCATCTGAATGCCAAAAAGGGTAAACTTTCTAGAATGACAGCAACTCTCTTGTTCTGGTCACTTAAGTAAAATATCAAGACTTGTGGTAATTGTGATGAGATGCCATCATGGCAGGAAAGAGATGGTGCTAAAATTGTTGATTTTTAAACTCTCCTTGATTGGTTTCTATATTAAACATGAATGACAACATCTATTTAGGAATTTTATTATTCTGAAAAGACTTCATTAAATCTATTTAAGTGAGCAGTTAATTGAGCATATATTGCTTGGTATTATTTGCTAATTAGGAATAGAGAGGTGGCCCTAATCTGAAAATGGAGAGATCCAGGCTCTAATCTTCTGCTAATTAGTTGTGTGACCTACCTTTACCTTAGTTTCCTTATCTGTAAAATGAGAGTGGATTCAGTGATCTCCTTTGTTCCTTCTAACTCTTTGTATGATCTTATCATTTGTAGTCTAGTATTACTAAATAATAGTTCACATATATATAGCACTTTAAGGTTCACAAAATGATTTATATGCAGTGTCTCATTTGATCCTCATATTTGCCACATAGAGGTATACCTATGGCCCATACAACCCAATACATGACTGCTAGAACAGTCTAAAGCTAAAGCTAGGGGTCTTAACCTTTTTTTTGGTTCATGGACCCCTGGGGCAGTAGGGTAAAATCTATAGAACTCTTCTCAGAATAATGTTTTTAAAAGCACAAACTGAAATACAGAGGATTATGGATATTGTATTTTCCATCTAAGTTCATGAACCCCATAACATTTATCTATGGAACCATGAGGGTTTATTGGCCCCAACCTAAGAATAATTGGTCTAAACTTATTACTGGGAAAGCATGGTTGTCTTCCACGTTGCCATCGCCTTAAAGCTTAGGAAATCCAAGCTTCCATTTGTGATAATTTATATTCAATTCATAACTTTTCCAAACCCAGTTGGCATACATATATTTTTCCTGCCACTATTAATTTTGGGTAAAATATATTAAATAAGTTAAGTGATTGTCCATGAATATAATTCCTGGTATTTGTCTTAAACTTGCTTTGCACAGAGTTCAAAAAGTGCTCCTCTTTGGATTTGGTGAACAAATTCATGTTTACTTCGTTACTACCTACCTCAGCCTGCTCCTCAGCTAGAAGAGGCCTAATCTTTTTAGTCTGTTCATGTAAAGATGGAACCTTTTTGCTGCCCTTCAAGGCTAGCATGGCACAGAGCAAAGAGTAATGTAGTAGGAGCCTTTTAGTCTTGACTCTGCCAACAACTTGCTATGTAACTATGTAAGTATATCACTTTCCTCCTCGTTAGGTCTCAGTTTCCTCATCTGTAAAATGAGGAAATTGGACTATATTTCTCAGATCTCTTACAGCTCTAAAAATTCTGGTATTCTATCATTTCATTTTCCTATTTCTGACCCTTCATAATCTTTTTTTAGGTACAGTGATCAGAATTATACAGGTTTTTACTATAGTTGCAAAGTCAGATTATATTAGGGCAACATAGTGTTTTCTCTCAGTTCTATTCATTTTAATATTCACCGTAAAGATATTATATTCATAGTATTTGGTTGGACCTTTTAGCTGTAGCAGGATATTAGGCCAGCATTCTCAAGGAGTTTGTATGTATATGTTTGTGTATGTGTATGTGGGAGTGTGTGTGTGGGAGTAGGGTACAGGCATCTGTAGTGTTTCCTCAGAAACTCCTTGAAGGCAAGGACTACATAAAATACATATTTTGCATGCAGGATAGGCCAGAGATGTGATATATATTCAATAAATACTTATAGATTACATAAAGAAAACAAGAACATGACCTCTTTAAGAACAAACAATGAAGGACATTGGTGTTCAATCATTTGCAGTTGTGTCCAACTTTTTGTGACCCCTTTTGGGTTTTCTTGGCAAAGATACTGAAGTGGTTTACCATTTCCTTCTTCAGTCCATTTTACAGATGAGGAAACTGAAGAAGAGTGAAGTGACTTGCCCAGGGTCACACAGCTAGCAAGTGTCTGAGGCCAGATTTGAAGTCAGGAAGATGAGTCTTCCTGACTCAGCCCCAGTTTTCTATTTATTAAGCCCCCTAGCTGTCCCTCTTATGAAGGACATTAGCCCAGGATAAACTAGTCTAGGACCTTCCTTGAATAAGAGAATCATGTTGCCTTTGTCATGATTTAGAGGTTTACAATGTGCTGTCCTCATAATAGCCCTTTAAGGAAGTTAGCAAAAAAAAAAATAGCTCCATTTTACAGGTTTGAAAATGAAAGCTCAGAAAAGTTATGTGTTCAGTAACATGACTAGTCCGAGATAGGGACAGAATAAGTACCTAGGGCCACATAAGCTTCCAGTGAAAATAAGAATATAGGGGCAGGTAGGTGGCACAGTGAGTAGAGCACTGGACCTGGAGGCAGGAGGACCTGAGTTCAAATGCAGCCTCAGACACTTAACACACTTACTAGCTGTGTGACCTTGGGCAAGTCACTTAACCCCAATTGCTGTGCCTTCCCCTCTCCAAAAAACAAACAAACAAACAAAGGAAATAAGAATATAACAGAAACCATTCACCACACAGATGTCTGGATCAACTCTGAGTTAAAAGAATGTGTCATGGTAATGACCCCAAAATTTGGAGCAAAGGCGCAACCACGGTCAGGGCTAACTTGCTGTGTCCTGTCTCCTTATAGCTGGCAATGACCCAATCCCCACAACTCATTGGAAGGCTGCCCGAAATTCCTGCAAGCAAACTTTGAGCAGCGTTGATTTTACACTGAGAAAAGGAACATCTCTGTTAAAATTCATCAGCTTCTTCACTAAGTGAAACCCTTACCTGAACAGACATAATACACTTCCCATTCCACTGCAGGTGGAAGCAACATAACCCTAAAAGACTTCAGGCTGGAAAAAGTATCAGTGACCTATTCCAAGAAAACAATGTGATTAGATACCTGCATTACTCATTATACTCCATTTCCAATGTCTAGCAAAAGGGAACTTACTAAAATCTGTTTTCAGGTCTTCTAAATATAAATGTAATGCCTTTTGAAAGGAAAAGAAAAAGCAATAGGAAAGAATATATTCCACTGCAGTAGTTAAGGTCATCTGAAATTCTCTTGTTACTGTTTCTTAGAGAAATGGGGGTTTGACCTCTAAATTATACTACTTAAAAGACAACTGATAAGTGTTTGGAAATTATCAGATTGCATTCATTTGGTCAGAAATTGGGTAATTTTAAATTGTTGCCTTAACTCACATGAGGAATCTTTAATAAAAAGGCATTGTTAATTGTATCTCTTTTTATGTGTTCTATAGTGCCAAGGACAATTCAAATAACATAGTTCATCTTGATATACGAATAGGGCAAGAACTTGTAATTTCATTGGTATAGAGAATTCCTTCTACTAGTAAAAGTCAGCAGCTTCTCTGCTAATTGCCCAGGTGACACAGCCTGTGTTTTCATCTGGGCTTCCCTACTTTGCAGCGCATTACAGACAGGACTTGAATCCATGTCATGCACAATTTGAGGCCTGCTCTCCATAAATTATGGAACGCTCCCTCCCAGTAATTATAATAACATATGTATCAGTCTACAAAGCACTTTCCTCAGAACGACTCTCAACAAGGGAAGTAGCATTCCAATTATTATCTAAATTTTATGGAAGAGTAAGCTGCAGCTCAGTAAGGTTAAGGGATCTGTCCTGGGTAATGGAGCTAGTAATGTGTTAGAGCCAGGACATGAATGTCTTGTAGCTCTAATTGTGGTGTTCTTTCTGTTAGGGATATAGAACCAATGTATTGACTAGAAATTACAATAAATAATATTAATGTAATTCTTAAGCAAACCCACTAAATGAAAATATGTAGGCAAAAACAAAAGGCAGATAAGTTGGGAGTAATTGTTTGCTCTTTAAAAAAGTTTGATCATAAAATTCCTGTAAATAGGAAGCTTCCCTGTAGAACCTTAAGTAGTTGATTTGTCAGTTTGAGTTTTACACATCTTATAAACATTACAGTTAATACTGCTGATATTTTTCTTGAGTGTCTTTTAGAAACAATTGAAATATATCCTTTAGACAACTCAAACATATTCCTTTATAATTTTATTTATATGGTTCATGATACAATAAATATTTTATAAGGAACCTGTAATATAAAGAATTGAATAAATTTAAATTAACATGGAAACAATGCCAAAAGAGTTTAATGAATTATTGATTACATTTGGCAGTCTAAAATGAGGCTTAGACCTACCACTATAGACCTATCATTACAGACAGCTTGTTTGGGGGCCATTTAAGTATTAAAAGGAACACACAAACAAATGAACTCAATGCTTGAGTTATTTTCTCATTTTCAGTCAAAGTTCTCTTGAATTTAGTTGTGATTGTTCAAGTAACGAGACTAGAATACGAAAATGAAATGTTTTAATATGATTAAATATTTTGATACTAAGACTGAAAATGGATATACGTTAAAATAATAACCATGGTAACCATGTTAAGGGAAGGTATCATGACATAATTAATATATGAGTCATCAAGATCTAGGTTTTAGTTCTGCTCCTGACACATTTACCTGTGTGATTTAGCAAGTCACACCCTCTGTCATTAACCAAGAAAACTCCCTAATTCTTTAAGAGACAGATGATTTTTCTACCTGCAACAATGGAGGTAAATTGCCCACTAGGAATTTCCCACATCACCTAAATCAGGTGCCTGAAACAAATATGTGTGTATGAATAACAAATTCGATGTGTATAATTTGTCTTCTTGCAATATTATGATTACTTAGTATAGATTACATATATTTATCTCTTTTGCAGAAAATATGCTTTGGGATCAAGAAATGAAAGAGACTAAAACCCTGAGTACTATTGAGAAACCTCACATTTGTGAATACATTTTTAAAAGAGTTAGAAAATGCTGTGCAATAAAAACACACATTAAAAATGAAAGAGACTATGAAAAGAAATGGCTGGTTACCAATTTAGCGGTCATTTCAGTATCAGCAATCTGTGTGTAGTCAGATTATTGACTGGTTAGAATGAAAGTTAAAATTAAATTAAAATTAATTCAAAATTGGAAGAAAGAACATGAAGATGGGAAGATGTAATTACACATCATAGCTCTTCCAGCACAACCTGTTTGCTTATGCCAGAAATAGCCCAGAAATCTTAGCTATCAAAAACTTGTTATCCTTGCCAAATGAAAAGTAATATCAACCAAAGTTGGTGCCAGGTTAAAGCCAAGCTCATTTGCAGAACATCAGGAAGAAGGAAAAGTTTGAAAAGGTTCAGTTAGTAGTTAGGAGAAAATAATCATTTGGAGTGTGGCTGGTCTAAGAACCCAGACAGAGCAGGTCACTAAAAGAACATTTATAATTGGTAGAAGGAAAATAATCAAATATGAAATTAAGTGGATCTCCAGGCATTTCTTTGCAAATTTATTCTCATTAACCAAAGTAGTGCAACTACCTCTTTGAGAGCCTTACCAATTCAGTATTATGTGAGCAGGTATCAATGACATTTTAAAAGATTGTTTGAAAAAAATGGCTATAGTAGATGAAATACATTACAGAAAAGAAAACAGTGATAGAGGTGACAATTTCAAGCATGCTCAGAAAATTGATTTTGAAGTTATTTCAAAGTAGGGAACATTCTAAAATAATGGAAAGATTAAAAATTATACCATTGCCAAAAAAAGATGACTAGAGTGACATTATCATCTACCTATTTTTATAAAAATCATCTGTGAGTAAATTGAGATATTGAAGATATCCTTCATGAAAATATGAAAAGAGCACTGCCAAGATTTCATAGATAATTTTGCCATAGAATATAAGACCCCACTGTATTTAGACTGTAGAGTATAACAAAAGTATTTGACTCTGGGAAGCAAACTTCAATTATAACATAGTGAAAAAAGTACTAGATTTTGAATTAGAAAACCGTGGTGCAAATGCCACTTTAGACACGTAGAAACTTATGTCATCAAAGGCAAATTATTTAACTTCTCAGAACCTCAGTGTTCTCATCTATGAAAAATATGTTAATAATGCAGTAGAGTGAGCAAAGTGCTTTTTTGCAAGGCTCAAAGCACTATATAAATGTGAATTGTTATTAATATTCAAATAAAGTTTCTGCCATTCATAGATTAAAATCTTTTCAGATTTCACAGAAGGAACAAAACCTAGAAATAACTGCATTCAAACATTATTTCCACCAAAGTATATAGTTTAAGTGGCAACATTTTCTCAATGTGCCATATGGTTATAAATCATGGAGCACTAAGGTTGAAATAGTCAGTTTCATCTGACTCAAAGTGTAATGAAAAGGTAAATGGTGATTATAAGCTGTCTGCAAGGATTTCTATGTGAAAAGACATCAAGAAAACATATATGACCTTGAAATAAGATCAGCAGTTTATGTAATGACAGAAAGAGATAGACCCCCTAAAGAGAAGGTACACATGGATTTCAATATGTGTTTTTAAAAGGAATATCAACAGCAATGAGATCATAGATTCATTGAACTTTTGAATATGTATTTCAGCTTCATGTAATAGACATATACATTCTAACAGAGTGTATGCACATTCATTTATATGTGTCCATATGCACATGTGTACATATAAGTATACATAAACACATATACACATGCACATAGGGACTAGACCTATGATTTCATTGGTGTGTAGCTCTTGGTAATGAAACTCCCTCTACTAATTCAGATTTACAGCTATTGTAAATTAATCTTGTAGAGATGCCTGGAATGTACAAGGGATAAAAAACCAGGTCTTTCTGACTTTGAAGACTCCTGTACTTCATACTGTGTTTCATGTGTATGTATACAGATATGTGGATATGTGTGTATATGCAATGTAGATGTGTGTATACATACATACATATGTGTGTTGCATATATATGTATGCTATATATAACATATACATATAATGTGTAATGCATTAAATGCCTATGTCACTTTAAAAGTTATAAGGAATTTTTGCTTTCCCCATGATATTCCTGTGAGAAGAGTTATTAATATTATATCTATTTTACAAATACATTGGGGCTTATAGAGGTTATATTGTTTTCACATATAGCTTGTATCTATTGTAATTATCCAAAGATATACCTATGTGTGTACATATGCGTGTACATACATATACATAAATATTGGTAAGAATGTATTCGTTATCATAAAAATATATGGGCACCTGCATCCTAGTGTATCTTCTTTGTTGGCCTATACTTTTTTAATCCAGTCAGAGCAAACTTTTGGGATCAAAGATAGACGCAAAATTATTTCATTCAGAAATTTTCACAGAGTAGAGACTAAGCACCCACATATTTTGTTCACTGGCACTGCTGTTCAATGATGACACCATATTGCAGGAAATATAATCCTGAGTTAGCGTAAATTATAAGGCAGAAGTTAAGCCTGCTGCTTTGTAGCAAAAGCTGTTGTGTTTATTCTAGGCTGCATAGTATTGCTATTAACATTTCTATTATCTTCAAAAATTGAGCTCCTTTTTGAAGTGAGAATAAGCTGTTTGTGCAATTAAACAAAAAACTATATTCCCTGATTTTATCTTTTAGTTTACTTAATACTGAGGACAGTTGACTTTTTTTTCTTTTTCCTGGAGACAGTTCTTTATCTCAGAAATTAAAGGAATTATCTTCTCTGCCTGCTTGCAGCATTTGATCTGCTGCTGTCTCTGACTTTAATCTCCTATCTTATGTAGCCCTCAGTCGTATTTCCCCTTTCCTCCAACTATTTCTTCCCAGAATGTTTGAGGGTAATAAATATTTGTTACAGGCAATATTTAGTAGTAAAATTATATAAAATGTATTGAATATAAAATGCCCCTGGTTTTATGAGTGATGAGATGACATTATACATAGACTAAACATGAATATGAATGCATGAAAACAAAATCTTATTCTTTAAAAAATTATTATGATTCTGAATGGATACATTTTCAATAATGCAAGAAATTAGTAAAACTAAGGATAAAGCATGGTAAGAAAATGCTTCTTTTACATTTGAACCATTATGCCTTCTTAAATTGATTTAAGATCCAAAAAGGAAGGAGGGAAGGAAGGGAAGATTAGCTGAATATTAAGTGTTGGAAACTTGCCTCTGTATTATCTTGAGTCATATCTCCAAAGCTGTTTAAGCAATCTTTGGTTAAGAAGATTGTGAGGCTACAATCAAAAGATATTTGCGTAATTTTGCCAACAAATTATGGTGTCACCTTGGGAGGGTGACCTCAGCTACTTCCATTTTTTTCCAGTTCATCAGGAATAATCATGTGTCACTAACTTTACAAATGTAATAAATTTTAATTGATTTAGTTTATGTCACTGTGTCAGTTGTGATGTACTAAGTACTGCCAATGTGTAGTGCCCACGTCTATTCTGCACTAAATGAATTTTTTTTCAATTTTTTAAACATTTTTTTAAAGTTTTGAGTTCCAAATGCTATACCTCCCACCCTCCCTTTCTTCTCCCTGAGATGGTAAGCAATCAGATATCAGTTATAATGTGTAATTATGTAAAACATTTCCACAGCAGTCATTTTCACACATCCCTTCCATCATCCAACATTTTTTTCTGTCATATTAGCCAATCTCATAGATGTGAGGTAGTACCTCAGAGATGTTTTAATTTGCATTTCTCTAATCAATAGTGATTTAGAGCATTTTTCTTATGACTGCAGAAAGTTTTGATTTCTTTTAAAACTGCCTATTCATATCCTTTGACCATTTATCAATTGGGGAATGACTTGTATTTTTATAAATTAGATTAATTTCTTTGACCATTTATCAATTGGGGAATGACTTGTATTTTTATAAATTAGATTAATTTCTCTATATGCTTGAGAAATAAGGCCTTTATCAGAGATACTTGTTGCAAAATTTTTCCCCAGCTTTCTGCTTTCCTTATAATTTTGGTTGCATTGGTTTTGTTTGTGCAAAACACCTTTAAATTTTATATAATCAAAATTATTTTGTAATTCTCTCTATATATTCTTTGGTCCTAAATTCTTCCTTTATCCATAAATCTGACGGATAAACTATTCCACACTCTCTTAATTTGCTTATGGTATCATCCTTTATGAGTAAATCATGTATCCATTTTGACCTTACTTGATTTTGACCTAATCTTGAGATGTTGGTCTATACATAGTATCTACCATACTATTTTGCAGTTTTCCCAGCAGTTTTCATCAAATAATGAGTTTTTGTTCCAAAAGGTTGGATCTTTGGATTTATCATCTACTTGATTGCAATGGTCATTTACTATAATTTCACTAAATGTCTTAATTCGTGAATTTCATCAAATCATTCAAAGACAGCCTTCCATAACAGATAGAATTCTAGCCTCTGATTCAGAAAGACTGTTTCTAGTTCCATCTTTTATAGATACTGGCTGTGTGACCTTGTGCAAGCTCACTTAACAGGACCTCAGCTAATTCTACTAGATATGAATTGGTAGAAGAAATTTCTTTCAAAGATATTTCCATCACTTATGAAATCACACACAGAGGCAATTAAATCCTAAATTCCTGTAAGAAAAAAAATTGTCCTCATATTCATTGGACTGGGCCCACAATTGAATATGAAGAAGAGATGGGTCTGGCTTACCTTTGGAAAGTAAGTGACCATTTTTATAAATCCTAGCTTCTCCCTGAAACAGGAGCCCATTTGATACCAGTCTTCTTCTAGTGATACTGTCTAGCCAGAGAGCATGCAATACTATCATGTCCACAGAATTAAAGCTTTGAATCCCCAAAGTGTAACAGAGAGATTCATGGTGGGTATAAATAATGAGTAGCATATATAACTAATGGACAACTATACATGAAAAGTGTATAGTAAGGAGATGTATCATAGGAACAAGAGGTGAACTGTAATGTAGCTAAAACAATAGTGTTGATGAGTGACCCCCATTGGACAGGCAACTGATCTGTTGAAGCATGAAAACATAGGCAATGATTGTAACATCATTTACCATTGTCCATGGGAAAACAATGCTGGTTATATTTTCGATGCTTTATAGCTTTAAAATACATATATAAATTGGTAATTTGAAATCATTGAGTAATGTCTTTACATTTATATTTCTGATTCCATTGTAGTTATTTTGCTCTTGATTATTTTACTGAGTAGATGTGTTTCCATTTGAAGAAATATTTCACTAAGTTTAAGATTAAATGAACTATTGAACACAGTTACAAGGATTAGTTCAGATTAACATTATGGGATATCCAAATTGTATTAATCATTAAATCAGTCTGTTAGAAGTGTATTTAGCAATGTTAGGCATGGAGGCCTCAGTTTCCTCATCTATAAAATTATCTTTAACAGAGCTAAAATGTCCAGTATTCTTTGATTATAAGTTATATTTTCTGTATTTTATTCAACCCCCAAAATGTGTTGAATGTAGTTGTTTAGGATATCAAAAAAAGAATGCCAAACTATTTCTTCAGGAGCCAAGTATTCAGCAATCTGAAAAAGAAGAGAATGACAGCAAAAACTAAGCCAAATCAATGTTCCTCACAGTTTGAATTTTAATAAGACTGATGTGATTAATTAAGTGGACTTCAAAGCAATCATGCTTTTAGCTCTTCCAAAGCCAGAGTTCTTGCAAACATATTCACCTGAAAGAAACTTAAAAACAGTTTAAAAAATCAAACAGGCAATTTCCTCATATCTTTGTACTTTTTACTATTAACTTTAACCGTATTTAAAATTATTTGAATTATGCTAAAGTAAAAACTAATGTAGTTTTGCACAAACTTCTATGTTGTCACTATTATTAATATATCTGAATAAGTTATGAAATAATGGACTGATGGAGAGATTGTAGTAGTCTTCCTTCCTCCAATTTGAGGTAGTGATGTGAGAAAACTTAGTGCAGTGAAAATCTTAAAAAGATTAAATAAAAGTGAATAGTAGTTCTTGACATATTAATACAAGTCACAATTCCATATAGATTAGGAATGTAAATGTTTTGAGGTTGTATTGCCCTTTAAAAAAGTACTTCTCTCTGATAGTTGATATCATTGTATTAATCCAGTAAGGTAGTCCAGGGCAAATAGCTATTTTGCTTAAGAATATCATATCTATAGTTTAAATCAAATTTACATAAGCATATATATATATATACATATATGTGCGTGTGTATATATATATATATATCTTTAGTCCTCCACTCATTCATACATCCCTTAATGCATCCATTCATTCAACACATTTATTGAGTGCTTACTTCTGTAAAGCACTTTCTAGGCAAAGTGGTAGAGGCAAAAATCAATAATAAAACATCTTGGCTCTCAAAGAGCTTATTATAGTATAGTCAGGGACGTTAGACACATACAGAAATAGCTAAGTAGAATGCAAGACTGTGTGTCTTAAGTAACAGAATACCTATTAACTTACCACCTTGGTGTAATTTTAACTGGCCCTATTTTTGACCAGTTTCTAAACATATATGCATATATATATATATATATATATATATATATATATATATATATATATATATATATACCCCCCAGTGTATATATATATACACATATATACATATATATATATATATAATGTTTTATTCATCATGATTTCTCACAAAATTCATGCTTTGTTGTAATCATTGGTCTATAGGGAATTCTTCTTGACTGGAAATAACTGAATGATTTCAAATAGCATTATAAAATATAGGCAGAAAACTAGCTTGTTTAATTTTAATTTGCTTTTAACTTTCATTAGTCTCCCCATGTCTGACAAACACTAATTCATGATCAATATCATCCTTTTTTCCTAATCAGTATGATCACCTCCATTAATGTCCTTCTCCATTGCTTTGTTATGGTATAGACACACCTGTGGGTTTTGGAGGCTAGGCTAATGGAACATAAGCAAATTCTTTTACATCCTACCAAGCCAAAAGATGTGGCCTCATGATGGACTAAGTGTTTTTCTCAGTGATATTTAAGATCACAGTTTCATCTGCAAATTTGCCAAGGGATGATGACTGTTTTTTTGCAATAGTTCTTCAAGGGCAACTGCTAAGTTACAGAGAAGGTATGATTTTCTTCTGTCTAGTAAATACCCTACACCAACAATATTATAGACCTTTAAAGTAAGAACAATCGCCTTTTCTTTTTCCCACATGTGGAAAACACCAAGAAGTCAATGCTTATGAAAGTCAATAAAAGACTGGTGGTGATTAGAATAATTTCCTGTTGTACCAATCTCTTCTCTGAATGTTGTTTAGGAAATTTGAGTTCAAAGAGGTCTCAAGCTTGCCAACAGAATTAAAGATCATTATCAGCTCCTTTTAGTGGAAATATAACTTCATTTGAAAAGCCTTTCTAAATAAGGAAGATAAATTTAACCAGAGTATCTTTTCTGGGCCTCCTTACCCTGACCCTTTAATGAGAACATTTTCTCTAGTGGGTATATGTGTTCATTTTTAGTTAAGCCATCTTTTGAAAAAATATCAAAATGGGAAAGATTAGGAAGAGAAAGTGTGGTGTGATATCCCAGAATAAGAGGACCTCATTTCAAATCCTGCTGCTACTGTTTACTAGTTATGTGTGAAATTAGGCAAGTCACTTAACATCTTTGGAATACAGTTTCCTCATCTGGAAAATGGACTAGATGGATTAGATGGACTAGTTGTCCTAGATGACTTCTGGAGTCCCTTCTGGCTCTAGATCTAGGGTACTATGATGATACTTTTCTTGTGCTCAAGACTATGTCTCCAACCCCCCCAAAACCCAATTAAAGTAGATTTGTTGATTTCAATATTTTAATTGTATCAGTGTTGATCAAAGAAAAGCAGCTATGTAGACTGTTGCTTCCAAAACTACCTGAGTTTAAAACTTGTATCTGACCCAAACTTTGGAAAAGTCATGTAACCTTTCAGTGTTCCCAGACAACACTCTAAAATTACATGCTGGTTATAATGGTGCCAATATACATCATTGTCTTCATAAGGCTTCCATTCTAATGAGGCAGACAAACTTGAAAATAACTGTGTAAAAATGTTATACATACCGAGAATACAGACAGTAAGTTCAGAAGGGGAGACGATTGTAGCATGGGGGACAGGGAAAGGACTCCTGCAGAGGGTGGGATTTAATCAGAGTTGTGAAGGAAGCCAGGGGAACTCAGAGGCAGAGGTGAAGAGGGAGGAAACCAGTGGCACAGAGATAAAATATTGCATTTTCAACAAGTAGAATGTTTGTGCATGGAGGGGAATAAAGTATAAGAAACCTGGAAAAGTAGAAAGCAACAAGTCAGAAAGAGTTCTAAGAGATCTTGGGGGAAATTTGAAGCCACTTTAGGGAAATCATTTTGGTGGCTGAGTAGAGGATGAATTGGAGTAGAGACAGATATGAGGCAGGGACACCAATTAAAAACTAATTATAATAGTCTAGATGTCAGTGGACTGGACGGAATATGTGTGTATATCTCTATCTCTCTCTATCATCTTTTCAAGGTAAAAATGAGATTTGTCATTGCATTAGATATGTTGGGTTACTGAGAGTGAGGAGTCAAGGATGACACTAACCAAGGTGGTCAGCTTGGGTGACTAGGAGTTTGATGCCATTCATATAAATTTGGATCAGGAGGAAAAGATAACCAATTTTTATTTTTAATGTATTGAGTATGAGATGCCTGGGGACATTCATTTTGAGAGACAAAATAACTCTCTCACTCACGATTAAAAAAAGTCATTTAACTTCTCTCTGCATTATTTGCTTCATCTTTATAATGAGGGGCTGGATGAGATTTAATCTTTCAGGCCTTTCCATATCTAATATTAGATGATTCTGCACACGTAGACATCATTGCTCTACTGGTGTGAAGATATCTTTTAATGTTGTTATAATTAGTTCAGTGCTATTAGATAGACGATTTGGAAAGTTTTCTTTTTACAGAATCAGAATTTTGAAGTTGGAAGGATTCTCAGCAGCAATAGTCCAATCCACAACAAAAAATAATAGTGATTTCAACTCTAATATGTCAGACAAGTTGTTCACTTAGAGACCTCCAGTGAGGAGGACCCACTTCTGCCAAAACAGCCCATTCTACTTCTTGATAGTTCTAATTATTAGGAGGTTACTTTTTCCCCTTATATCATGCCTCCCATATTCTCTTATTCCCTACTATAACTGTGTGTTTATGTGTATTCAGCACATTTTTGTCCATTTCAGGCAAGAGGCTTGTCTTTGTTATATAGACTTTTCAAGGAAACTAATTATGAAAAAAAGCAAAGTCTACCCCTTTCTTCCTCATTTCTATACTAATGTATTCCTTTTGCCTTCCCTACTATTTCCTCCTTTCAGATCCTCAGGACAGAACGAATCCATCTCTAGGTGCTTTCTTTTTCTTACTTAATTCAACACTTTTTGAAAACGTTAAGGTTCTAAAGGGACTTTTTTTCTTTAAATCCTTTAGAATGTTAGCACTACATCATCATAGAGTTCCTTATAATTGCTCAGGTAAATTTAGTGTCTAAGTTTCTTTGGACCATCATTTTTGTATTTTAAACTTCCTACTGAGCTCTGGTATTTTCATATGAAATGCTTGAAAGTCTTCTATTCCATTATTTTTACCTCTGATAGAACTATGCTCAGCTCTGTTAAGTCAGGTAAGTTATTGCTGGCTGCCTTTTAGAATCTTATATTCCAAGAGCACCTCTCATTTCTATAGTAGAAGCTACCAGATCTTGTGTGGTATTAACTGGAATTCTTTAGTACTTGAACTGATGCATTTTGGATTCCTAAAGAATTTTTTGTCTCAGAAATAAGAGCTTTGATCTTTGACTTTGACATTCCTGGGACTCTTCTTTTGGGGTTCCTTTTAGAGGATGATTGTGGATTTTTTCTTGCTAATACCTCAGTACAATTTTCATTTATGATTTCTCAAAACATGAAGTCTGGGCTTTTTTAATCATGTTTTTCGGGGAGACCAATGATCTTTAAATCATTTCCCTTTGTCCTGTTCTCCAGGTTGCTTGTTTTTGATACCATATGTCCTTACATTTCCTTGTTTTCTTTATTCAGTCTTTTGACTTTGTTCTAGTTTTTCTTGTTATCCTATGAAATCAATGATTTCTGTTTAGTCTATTCTAGTTTTAGGTAGTTCATTTATTGTTCAAGGTTTACCACATTATCTTCTAGGACATTTATCTGCCTTCTATTTCTTTCCTCCAGAGCTTTTTATTTCATTTTTTCCCTTAATGTTTTGCTTCATTTCTTCTAGATATTCATGTAGTCCTAGTAGAAAATCCATTTTTTTCCTTTAAGTGTCCACTTCCAGTTATTACAGATTTTCTTTGGGGGTATCTCAAGGCTTGTTATAATTTTTTTTAATGCTGATTGGTATTTTCCTTGATTTACTCATTTGTTCAACTTTTGTGTCTAAATGAGGCTTTGTACCAGAGCCAAGCTTTGTCCCTTGCTATTGGGTCTTTCCCAGGTCCCTTAGGTTCCTGCAGTGACTTTTTACTTCTCAGGGTTAGTTCTCTCTCTCTCTCTCTCTCTCTCTCTCTCTCTGAGGTTCAGGGCTCTAGTCTCAGGAGAAAATACTTAAAGACATCAAGCCTTGGGCTTGGGTTTTCTGTCTGAGCAGTTCATCAGTGCTCTAGTCACCACTTCAGGGACTTTACCCTAAGGGTTTGTGACCACCCTGGGGCTTGTTCAGGTGAGTCATCTGCTCTTGTTGCCATGGGAAGGTGTCATAAATCTCTTGCTTATATTGCTGGTAGGCTAAGGTCTTATATCCCTGTGTAGGTGCTGGCTTTTACCCCACTTTTCAAATGCTCTGACCTGCTGGATAATCTCTTGTGCAGTTCTGCTGTAGAATTTACTCATTGTGATTTCTTATTAGATTTCTTGATCATTATTTTATCTATTTGGAACTACAGTATTTTGTGGGTGTAAGATTCAAGCAGTCATTTTGCCAGAAATCCCCAGCCATATTATGTATAAAAAGTTTCTATTATTATGTTATACTGTCAGGTTTCAGCTTGATGATGCATTCATTTATGTGGCCAATAGTACAATCCATAATGACGACTCTAACTTTCAAATAGTCAAAACTTCCAATAGAATAATTTGAGTTTTCACTGATTTTTCTAATGATGGTTCTTAATAAATTTAATTAAATAAGGACTAAAGACTGTATGATACAAAACTATAGATTAGAAATAAAGGACAACAATTAATGAATGCATTGGTTAAAGAAAGTTCCTTTTTAAAAAATTAGTTTCCATGAATCATCAAACATTTAGATCATACAATGATCTTTTCTATTGTGTTACCAAGGGAAATTGTGGGAGAATTTTTCTTGTAAGTCTTTAACTGAAGATTAAAGATATCTTTTTGGAATGGATTACTTTCATTCTGTCTAGAGCTAGGGAAGACAGAAAAGATAATTTTTTTTAAAGACCATTTTTGTGCTATAAACATACATGAAGAAACTCTTGGTATGGTCTCTTTTTTTCCTTTCTTCCTCCTTTATTGACATACACATACACAAAAAATTCAGACTTATTCATCAACAATA
Source organism: Trichosurus vulpecula (assembly GCF_011100635.1). Taxonomy (NCBI): domain Eukaryota; kingdom Metazoa; phylum Chordata; class Mammalia; order Diprotodontia; family Phalangeridae; genus Trichosurus; species Trichosurus vulpecula. The sequence continues at coordinate 343,134,258 of NC_050573.1, forward strand.
ACTGAACAACCAAATTAAAATAATACTATTTTTATTATATGTTACATAAATGCTTTGTACTACACATATATGTATGTTTAAATGTATTCATAAATTTATATGTGTGTGTATGCATATACACATACATCCATATAGCTTATTTCCTTAAAGTAGTATGCCAGTGAAAAGTGATAGTGTTATTCAAATATACAATAATTTTGTCCTATTATGTTTAAATGACAATACTTAGAGAAGTTGTCTATGGCACCATTACCCTAAATTCATATTCCTTTTCTATAATTGCTGGCAAATGGTCCTAAAGGCTTACTTTCTGGAGCCAAGTTAATATGTGTAATATGTGACAGATAAATGATTAAACAAGTTGATTTTAACACAGATATTGCTTTAAAAGATTCACATTCTGCTGCATCATTTCTTGGTAGTTTTTTTTTAATTTCTGAACAAAATAGACAATAATCACATAAATGCTTTAATTTGACTCAGAGAACACCTTTTTGGTATGTTTAATAAATTGCTGTTTTCAATATCTGGATAATCATGGCTGCTTTCTCATATATAGTTACAAATGAAGCTGCCTTTACAATTCTTGACAATGTGGTCATAAACCTCAGAGATAACACGAATTGGCAGCAGTGACTTTACTGAAGGCAAATCAGGGGACTCACATCTGTGCCTCCAAGAACATGAAAATGAAAACAAGCAAACAAACATGAGAATAGGCTAATATTCAGCTTGATCTTAGCACTTGATAAACCAGGTGCAATGAACCTAATTATGCAAAACAATTACTTTTAGATATATAATTCAGCTGAGAATAATCTAAATGGGATTTTAGATTTAGATTTAGACGAAGAGAATGGGTAAATAAATTTCCTACTCTGTCATTTATTTGCCTTTTCCTCAAACATTCAGCAACTTCTAGGAATGGTAAATTTGTTGAATTTGTTCAATTCTCATAACTAGGTCAACCACTTAAAAGCACATACCCTGTTGACTTTTAGTTTGCATTAGCCTTCCTAATTGTGCCATCAATCTCTGTCTGTAATTTCAAGGCTTTTGTATGATCCATGTCTTACACATTCCAGGTCATAATATCAGAATAATTACATGGCAGAGTACATTTTTCAGTATTGTGAAAGAAAGTGATGAAAATAATAACATTTAATGACTAGTGATTTGCAAACTTTACTTCATAATTATTGGATTAGTTAGTAAGTTATCATACATCATTTTCTTTTTTCAGAAAACTGAGAATTAGTGCTTTCATTTTGAGGTGGCAGCAAAAGAAAATTGTCTCATTTTTTCAGCTTTTCTGTTACTTTAAAACATTTTCTCCTTGAATATCTGTTTAATTTATTCCTCCCCTGGGAATTTAGACTATAGAAAGCATTGTGGTTCATTCATAGGCCAAGGGGAAAATGCTCATGAGGCAGAATGCTCCATCAGTCTTCAAGAGAAGCATTAAGATGATTTGCTTTGGTCATTAATGCGTTTATATATCACCTGAAGTGATTTTTGTGGTAAATTTTGTGTTGAAAACACCCAGTCCATTTAGGAATGTGTTTTTGCCCTTTTGTTTTGTCTTCCTTGTTAATTAATTCCACTAGTGAGGATTCCAGCTACATTAGTGAGATTGTGAGAAAGTGGTTTTGTTGGCTTTGCACAATAACTATCTATCTCTTGGAATATTATCTTCCATATGGGAAAATCAGGAGTAAGGCAGCTGGGGGATGCCTATAAGCTGATTAGCTTGACTCATTGCTGTCATTTCATGTTATTTTCTGCACATTTCAACAGTTCTCTTCTTTAAAAAATTAAATAAAACCCCAAACTTACGTTCAAATATGCCTTTGATAAAACCAGTCTCATTTGTGTGGTGTTTCCTTCCTCATTTTTCTGTTTGTTCACTTGCAGCTGGGTCTCGGGCATCTTACAGCAGCCAACACAGCCACCTTGGCTCAGAATTGAGGGCACTACAGTCTCCAGAACATCACATAGATCCCATTTATGAAGACAGAGTGTATCAGAAGCCCCCTATGCGGAGTCTCAGCCAGAGTCAGGGGGACCCTTTGCAGCCAGCTGCCTATCGCACTAGCACAGGTATGTACTCACTTCAAAGTTGACTCTTTCAAATAGGATTCTTTTTGTTTGTTTATTTTCATGTGAGGTGCCTAAATTATTTTCATACAGCTGGTTAAAAAAACACAAGGATACGTGGGGGTATCAAAGTCTGCCAGTGTTCAACCACACACAGTAGTAACAAGAGAGCAATAATAAGAATTCAATTCATCAGGCATAATTAAGCAAGTAGATATCTAGCTATGAGGTCAGTAGCAGTATGTTCAAGTGTATTTGACATTAAATTAACTTAAAGTAGGCGATGTTCATCTTTATATTCTTGTTAACAATTTGTTTATTAGACATGGCTGTTCCTAGAGAGTAAAATTACAATTCAATGCTATAAAGCATATTGCTTTTACATTTTTATAAGCTATTCTTTTATTTTTGGAAGAGTAAAGATGGCAATTTACACATATACTTTGTTCATAGCATGTTTCAAAATTTTAGGCCTATATTTAACATAATAAATTCATGTAGCTAAAGGAAAGAACTTTATTTGCATTATAGTAACAGATGTGCAAACATTCAGATCACAGGATACACATTAAAAATTACTATCTTATCTCATGATATGCACTGACTAATTTGTTTGGTTCACTTCTCATGATCAAATGTTCTGGTGGAGGGGTTAGGGGAAAAACTATTAAGCTAAAATGTCACATAAACACGTTAGTATGACATATTTTCTAATGTTTATCAAAAGTTGATTATATGTTTAATGTTTGTATTGATTTAATTTATGCTGCATATTGCTATGGAGAGGTCTTAAAACCTGGGATACACTAATATTAGTATCTAGAGCTAAGCAACACAGAGTAGGGGAAAAAACTTAGTATAATTTTGATTTATCACTAAGTGGTATATAATACTTCGGCTAAGTTGCATTGTGATGTCAATTACATGTTTTTCATTGTCAAGTAAAAAGAGCATTTATATTTGATTACTGGAATTTATAATTCAATATTTTATTGTATCATAAGAAAAAGACAAAATATTAATTATTCATCTTCAAGTTTGACAATGTAAATGCTACCTTCAATTATTAACAATCTAAGGTTTCTACATAAATTAATAATTATTTTTGTCACTTTCTGTCCTAGTATAACCAACTACGAGTCATGTTTAAAAGCTGCAGTTGTTAACATTAATATCTGATCTCGATTAATAAAACATTTTTTCCTTTAGTACTTGCTTCTTTTAAACAAACAAAAAAACAAAAAAAAAACCACACTATATTCTATTGACTTCCAACATTGACTTGTCATTGGTGACAATGAACTGGCATGTATATCCTTAGAGTTTATAATCTCTAGGAAATTTAATGTAACATTGGATATTATCAAGAAAATATTCACCTTAACTTTATCATTATTAAAATCACAAAAGTAAATTTAATTTTACTTTTAAAATTTTATCCTTTCTTTGGAAGGCCAGTAGAAAAGCACATTTTTTTTTACATTGCATTTCACAAGCATTATGTCAAAATGTCTTCTTACTTATCTGTGCTGGTTAATGGCAGTGAGAAATTGCTAGGATCATGTCACTACCATTTTTCAAGACTCTTCCTAGTCTTCTGGCAGTTTGGAGTAACTGAACTACCCTCAAATGGTTTGGATGCAGGAATCTTGCAGCTTTCTATGCGTTTTCTACTCTTAGTATAACTTGTCTAGCAACTGAACCTAGAACACCAAAGAGGATAATTATAAATACATATGCCCTCCTCTCCCTGACCAAATTCCTGATCCAATCCAGACATTCACCGTCCTCTTGCCAGTTGGAGTATTGATCTAATCTAGAAATAACATTGGATTCCTAACTTCAGTACTTCTTCAGTGTCACTCATTTTCTTTTAGAAATACAGAATTGCTTGCCTCAGGGTTTGCTAGACCTCTCAAGAACATTACAGAATCAAAGTGGTTATAGATTAATTCCATCCTACAAACCCAAGAGTCTCCTGATTTTTCTCTGGAATCTGGAGTTAGGGAATGAAAGAGCCTAACTAGAGCAACTCCTAATCCAATCAACCTCAGCTAACTAACCAATTACAGCTATTTCAATGCGACAAGTATTTTTAAAATACCTACCATTTTCCTTGCTTTGTTTTAGGCACCGTGAGAAATCCGAAGAAAGGAGTAGATACAATCACTAGATTTAGTTGGGAAAATAATATTTATATGCCTGAAAAAATATTTCTAGTATTTTGGAACTATGAGACTGATTTAAAAGGAACTATCAAACAATATGTTATACAATTTACCTGTAAATGCTTAGACTTTTTAAAAGAATTTCACCATGCCTGGGCATGAAAGGAATATAGAATTTGAATTGACTGACAGGAGAACCCTTGTCCCATCCCCATAAATTCCAAGCAGAAGGAAAACAACATGAGTGAAAACACAAAGTGAGGGGTGAGGGATGAAGGGGTGGGGAAGGAAACAAACAGGCTAGTAAGAAGAATGACCTTAATAAAATAAGCTATTAAAGGGACCATCCTTAAAAGAACTGAGAAGTAATGAATTGGTTTAGTTGATTAAAGTAGTTTTATTTGAGAGGTGATTTGAAGATTAGTATAAGAAGAACTGATCTGGTAGGCTTCCAAAAGTCAATCTGGTATGCAAAAAGCCTCCATATTATCCATACATATTCTCAAATCTCAAGATAATTTTGTCTATTACTAAATTTTGGTCACTGCAAATTATGTTTTAAAGTTATTTAAAGGAAAAATGAAAGTACTGTCTTCCACAAAAGATTATTATAGGTTTGCTTATAGTCAAGTAAAACATTGATAATTTGCTATTTGACTCCTCCATGCAAAATGTTTTACAAGGTAGCAGTGGAGAACACAAAGATGTAAAAATAATATCCAGTGTCACTAACCTAACAAAGTTGTTAACTGAGCCTGACACAAAGTAGATACATTAAAACAAAAACAAAACAAAACAATCCAAAACCTGAGGCACACAAAGAAAAATAATCAAGTACCAAATCAGTAGTACAAACATTAAGTATTTTAGGAATTCAAGAGGATATTTTACAGCGATCATCCTGGCCCCACTGCCTAGGAGCTGGGAGTTCTGCATTTCACCTCTCTCCCACCATTCTCGGCTCTCGCCCACAGTGATGGTGTCCCACAATAGTCAGAGGACTCCTTGTACCGCAGACCCATTTAATCATTTAGTGGGATTAGATTTTACAAGGGAATGCTTACTCCAAAGGAATAACAAGAATAAATATACAAACATCCCCCCAACACCTGGCTATATAATCACCTCCATGCACCACCTCAGTCTCTGGGGAAAGAGAATAAGTTTACAATTTAGCTCATTTCCTACATAACACATTCCCAAGTTCCAAGTCTGAAGCACCCCCCCACCCCCACCCCCACCTTGGGCTTGAGGCTCAGACATCCCCAGGCCTTGATGGCTGTACACCCAGCCTTGAATTTTGGTTCCCACATCACAGGGCTTGATTCCAGGTCCAGTGAAGATTCCACCACCTGTGCCAGAACTGAAAGCACAAATGAAACAGACAAAAGAAAAAGCCCAAGCCTATTTTTCAAGGCCACAGGACCTAAAATTTCCCCTTACCAGCTTAGTTCCTGGCACCAATGTTGTGGGTAAACTTGGATCCTACCCTCTCAAGACACCACGGAAAGAAAATGTCCCCTTTTGGCAGGGAGGTGTGTGTGTGTGTGTGTGTGTGTGTGTGTGTGTGTGTGTGTGTGTGTGAAAATATGGCCTATTTTGGCTATGCTGCCAATTGAAAGAAGTTACTCCACCCACAGGGGAATACAAAATCTCTGCTTTCAGAAGCTGGTCTCACCATTCTAGGTGATCTGGGCATGTGCAGTGATCCAAAAATTAAAAATTATGAACAAGCCTTTATTTATAACATTAGATTTGAAGAAATAGAATAGATTTATTTTCAAAATATATCTGATTACTGTTTGTGTGTGACTTTCATTAAAAAATAATACTAGTAATTCTTGTGATGCTAATGAATAAACATAAGAATTCACCTTCCTTCATTGAAGATTCTCTTATTATGAAAAAGAAGTCCAGATTCCTTGAGTAAATAGATTTGGATTTAGAAGATTGGGCATTTATGCTGGCTCTACTGTATATGATTCTTATGACATAGTGACTTTGTCACTCACTTAAACTTGATGGTTCTAGAAGGCTGGATTAGATGCTTTATAAGGTCTCTGAACCAGCTCTAATTTCTTTGAGCCTATGAATTATTAGCTCAAATAAATATTTTTTTAAATGAAGCATAAATCTTGGTGATTTTTCTATTCAGGTTTTGGATAGTCCAAAATGGAATTCATGTATTATAAGTACTGGAGAATATTCTTTAATGATTGACTCACATTATTATGTTTTTTTTGTTTCATACAATTAAATGTCATGCTGTTACAACATCTGTAGCTTAATAGGAACTACTTTCATTAGTGATAATGCATCATATTGTATGTCAAGTTAATGGATATGTGGGGGGGGGGGACAGAAAAGGAAAGGCATACTTAACCAAAACTAGACTCAAAAGTGCTTATACAAAAGATACTTCTAGAACTCAATAACTTTAGTCAATTAATCTTCTGCTAATGAAATGACTAAGACTGAATAAGTACTAAGTTCCTGTTGCTTCTGGTGTTGTTAATAGCTGCTGGCCAAGATGCTCAGATTGTTTGTATTAGTATGGAAAAGGACAAATCTACTTAATAGGAACAAATTCTATAGCTGAAATTGTGACATTGACTAATCATCTCCCAAAAATTCTGCATTTTCCTCATAATTTATTGATTGATTTCAAACTTTTTTCAAGAGCTGCTTTTAAAGCAAATGTAGATTTTCTCTCATTTGCATAAAGTAGAACAAATGAAAAGAAACTAGCAAGAATTACTTTGTTATTGTGTATACAAATATAAATATACAAAGGCAAAAAGATGCTATCTACATAATATTAAGACTTTCAAGTGCACACTATCTGAAGTACATGGTGTTTAGTACAAAAAGATACTTTATAAATTGAAATTTTAAAAGTTATATGGATGATAATAGTATCAATACCAGTTCCATATATATGTAAATATGAGTTAGTTGTATTTGACATCATTAAAATTCTATTGGTTCAGCTCCACAAATTCTTTTTAATTTGCCTTTTAGCTTTTACAAATTAAGATTATTACCTTATAGAGAATAATATCCTAAATCTATTCTTTCTGAAATATTGAATATAAAAATACATGTTTACATATGACCCTTTTGGTGTTTAATAACATGTAGTTTTTGTAATATTATATTGAATGATTTTAGCTATAACTTCCATAGAGGCTTCAGTTTCTAGGTAGAATACCAACAATATTCAGAACTCCTAACAAGAATAGTATTTATTTCTGGGTATTTGAGCATACAATGCTACCAAGCTCACCATGAAATGGTATTTAATTTGCAACTGGGGAGAATTAAAATAACAAGTATTGCTTGAAATTATATTGACTAATTAAAAGATTAATTTGAAATAATTTAGAAATAAAAGATAAGTTAAGATACATGTCTGCCATTTACAAAGCAATTTTCTTATAATTTGAGACTTATCTGGTCCATAGAACGGAATAAATGATGTTACTCACCAGACATATTCAGTAACTGGTTTCACAATAAAAAAAAATGAAGTGTGACTCATTAAAAAAATGTAAGTTTTAAAAGTCAGTTATTTATTTGTCTTAACTAGAAATTTATTAACCAAATATATCTTTGTTTTATATATATAATTTCTATAGAATGATTCAAAACAATATAAATTACAGAGAAATCATTTCAGAGCTTCCCTTTAGCCCTTATTCATTTTCTTGGCTGTGTTCAGCAGAAAACAAATTAGTACTGGACACAGATTTAACCTAAAATGTGATGATAAGCTCTCTACTATCTCAACTCCACATTCTACTGATATTGCAAAGCTCTTTGGTGATGCATAAAAATGGTTTTGATATAGAGATTTGACATAGAGATTTTGATATAGAGAAATGCAATGTATTATGTCTGGTTAGCCAAAAATATGCTATAATGGATGGAGCCACACAACAAAGGATTTATAGAAGTGTCTTTGCAAATGGGCAAATGCCTTTCTGAGGTTGAGTGAAATTAACATATCGAGGTTAAAGGAAACCTGGTGAAAACACTCAGTTAATATCTCTGTGGGGAGTGGGGAACCTCTCAGTGCATACAGTACGAATGAGGAATGAATAAGTGTGTTACGGGATTGATCACATTCAGTCAGTATTGTAAAATAGAACTGCTGAAGGCTTTGTAATTGGAATCCACCTTACACTGGAACCTTCTGACATAATATCAATGCAATATAATATGCATCACTCCAAAGCTGCCAATAAAAAGATATCTCTATTACAAGGAAAAGTTAGGAGGAACATTAATGAATATAAACAATTTACAATATGGTCAAAACTCCAATAATGAAAATTCACTTCTATGGCTGTTCTTATCAGAGCCTATATACTTTAAGTCAATGTGGATATACAATAAAGGAAAATGCAGTTAACAATAAATGCTAGTTTTGTTTGGGAACCAGAGAAACAATTGAGTACATCATTGAATTGGATACAGCAGATGAAATATTTAATATTTTAGGTAATGCCTTATAAATAGAGACCTGCCCTCAGAGCTAGAAAACACTGGGTTCAAATTCTGCCTCTGTCACTTACAGGCTGTGTGACCCTGGGCAAGTCACTTAATCTCAAATCACTTTATCAAGCACCTTTTGAAACTGAAAGTGGCAAAGTATGTGCTGACCTGCTTTGCTAGAGGGAATTTCCTCACCTGGGATTTTCTCCATACTAATGAAATCACTGGGCCAATCCATCCATAGACAGATCTCTATACTTTATTACTAGAAGTATGCATCAGCAGTTAGCCCTTGGGTAAACATGGATTAATTTAGCATTACAACGAAGAAATTAGGATACTTCTGGAAATAACCAATGAAAGATGCCCAGGAATATAGCCATGATAACATTAACAAACCTTAGCCCTTGGACTGCACATTTTGCCACATGATAAAAATTAATGATGCTGTAGGTAGGACTTATTATTATATCTACCTGACTTGTCACAAATACTACAAAAATACAAAACAGCAGAACATTTTTGTTTACTTTTGAACAAAACTTTGCTGGAAATGTCACTTTGATCTACTTGAAGCTGCCTGATGCATACACTGTGATTACACTTTTTGCTAGCTTTTGTTTCTTGTTGAACAAACTCACAAGTTTAAGAGAGTCGCCATGCATGGCATGAAGGAAAGGGCACTAGACCAAGAGTCAGCAGGCCTGAATTCTTTCTTTTTTTATCCTTGTTATCTTGGACAAAGCACTTAACCTCTCTGAATTTCAAGATTTTGTTTCATTTTTTTTTTGTAATCTGCATTTATATCTGTGTTGCCAACATCACAAGGGTTTTACTGGGATAAAATGTGATAGATTGTGAAAACCAATTGGAAACTGACATTCCTACCATCTTCACCATTCTCTCTCTTCTTCCTATCAGTCCATCTGACCTTAGGCAAGTCAGTTAAACTTTATTTTTAAATTTTCTCATATATAAAATGAAAATAAAAATAAATGCATTGCCTACCTCAAAAGATCTCTGTGAAGAAGATATGTTGTAGTATAAGTATACATCATTTTTTTTATGTTTTAAAGTTAGATAGGACCTTGGATACATTCAAGCCCTAATTTCTCATTTTTCAGAAGAAACTGAGGCCTAGGAGGATTCAGTGCTGGCTCAGGGTCACATGGGTAAACAGCAGAGCTAGGATTTGAAACTGGTCTGACTCTAAGGCCAATGGCTTTTCCACTCGATCATGCATCCTCTCACATTAATTTTTAAAACAATGAACAAACTTCAAGTCTGCCCAATGTTTGCACACACCAAACCATAAGCCAAAAAAAATAATCTGAAAAAAATTTTTGCAGGTACCAATTAGAAGAAAAAATCTGTTTTAATGACTTTTAAAAATGCCTTTTTATTTTCCTTTCTCTAATAGACAGCTAAGAAATACCTTTAGATTTGCATTTTAGAATCCTTATGTCCCCCACTTACCTTTATATTTTTCGATTACAACTGTTTAAAAGATTTCATTAGTTTGTTTTTCCTTGAGTCTCCAGAATTCATTCCAACTTGGGAGTTAACACTAGTCTTTATGCTATCCTCTTGCCTATACGCTGGCCTGGCTCTTCAGATAAACTATCTTTATAGAAATTCCCATTCTGTGGCAACATATACCCCAACTCATCCAGTTCCCTACTTTTAAAAAGAAGACTTTACTAAATATTCTTTTCCTGGTTGAACCAAAGGAAACATAAATATGGAATCTGAGAAATATCAAAATAAAATAGGAAAAACAGTTGACACAGAATCTCAGAAAAGCTAGGTGACTTTCCAAGAGCTATTTCAAGGCAAAGCTGAGATTAAAACCCAGCTCTCATGGATGCCAGTGCAGTATTCTTTCCCACTGTATCACAATATCCTCACTAAATTGTAGATGTCCAATAGAGTAATCCATATGCTGCTTTCCATTCTTTGGTTATGGCTTTGATGTTTCTTTTAACACCTATCTCATCTCTGTTTCCATATCAAGCAGTTAATATGCACAAGTAATTGTTTTTTGAATAGCTTCCATTAATGTTTTCATAATGAACAAATATATGATGGTGGTGTATTTCCACAGTTTTTAACTAATGTGTGAGTATATAGCTAATGGAATCACTAGCCATTTATTTGAACTGAAATTCCATATAAAAATACATGGTCTGAGTTTTCTCTTTATTTGATAAACATTATATTATGTAGACTACATCAAGAAGCTGAATTTTTTAAGTCCTTATGAAATGTACTGCAAAGTAAAAATTTTTACTTTTTGCTTTTTTCCACATATATTTATGCTCTTTGGAAGACCAGCCCTAATACATCAAAAATGTGTTGTGATCACTTTTTGAAGATCTTTGTCACTTCAAGTTTCACTGTTAAGACTTATTTAAATAATAACAATTATAGTAATGAAGATAATTAAATGGTGAAATAAATGTAATGGTTCTCTCTCATATCCTTATTCGAAGGGCCATATTATGCTCAATCCTTGCCATAGCATTCCAAATATTTTAGTGTAATGGGGGTGATGGGACAGGGACAAGTTGTAAAATGTCTTGAAAGTTGGAAGTCCCCTTTTTCATGTCTCGTCTTGACTCTAAACTTAGAAAATTATCAACAGATGTGAAATAAAAGATTCAATGTATACTAAATAGTGAACTAAAATCTGTTTTTGCAGAAAATATTTTATTCTTTTTAAAAATTGTAAAAGTAGCTATTGGGAAAAAAATGGGAATGACAAGCAAAGAATCATTTTTGTTTTCAGGAAGAGTTGACTTTTAACATGACAGACAACTAAGAAAGGTTATAAGATTTGTTTTAAATAAATATGTGGATAAAAAATAGAATCGTATTTTATAATCAAGTTTTCATATTTGTATAAAGATAACATTCACATTTTTTAAAACTCCTAATTACCATTCTATTGGATTGGATTGTCTAAAAGTGACAGCCAAAATGTGGAAGAGGCTTTCTGTGCTCTTCAAAACATAAGACATACTTATTTTTCCAGGCTCCAGAGAGAATAATATAAACACATACGTATATACATATGCACGTAGGTAAATAAATGGACTAGATTAAAAAAGAATAAATTAATGAAGTATAAACGTACACACATTTGTAGGTGCATATATGTAGAATTGAAATAGGAATTACATCTATGATTTCAATGGTGCATGAAACTTTCTAACAATTCAGGTTAGTACTTTCTTTGTAGTTTACGTAGGCCTTGAGAGTTACCTAGAATCTCATAGTCAATATGTATCAGAGGCAGGACTTGAACACAGCTCTTCTTGGCTTCAAGGACAGCACTCTATCCAGTGTACTATGCTGACAAACAGACACACACTTCTATTTATAAGTCATTAATTATATAGATCTGGACCTGGAAGGGACCTCAGAAACCTAGCAGAGTGGAAAAACTGGTGTGCTTAGAGCTAAGACCTAGATCTGAGTGCCGACTCTGATGCCCACTGTTTGTGTTACCCTGGGCAAGGCACTTAACTTAGCATTGTTCTAGGCAATTCTGTCAGACTCTAAGTTCTATAGAAGGTTCTGCCCAATATTGGTGGAGGGAATTTCCTCATCTGGGAGTTCTCTAAATTAATGAAATCTGTAGTGATATAAAACATACCATTATTTATAGACACATATAGTGCATAAAATAAAGAGATTTAATCTTTTTTTTTTAAAAAAAAGCTTCCTGGTCCTACATTCTATTTATTTCCTTAGTATTCTTCTTTGAGTTAAGTACCCTAGTTTTAAATTTCTAAATTATTAAAATATATTTTCCTAACCATTACTTTTAATTGTCCTAATAACTAAATTTCTATGAATTCTCCTTTTGCCCAAAACTAATCTGATATTCACCCAATCACCTACCACTGATTGAACGGGACATTCCATTTATTTTTAAAAGCATACTTTCTCCACCTCTAATACAGGTTCACAGCATAATTAAAAGAGTATAACTCCAACTTTCCATAATTTTGCCTTGATTTATGGTTCTAAAGAAGATAAACAGAATATTTTGTAACAGGTGGATGAATAAAGGCAGCAGCTATTTTCTTAGTGAAGGGCCTACTCTTTTAATCCCCAGGCAGGAGGAGGGTTACCCAAGGGTTTATCAAAGAGAGAAGGAAAGGTATATTTACTGAGAAGGGAGAAAAAGAGGGGAATATTTATAGAGCTGAACAAGGACTATCCATCTAAAATGTTTGTTATGTCTTTGCAATGAATAGGTAGGGAATAATTTTGAAAGGTTTAAGAGAAATTTGGCTAAGAATTCACAGAATTCCAATAGGACCAAATGTACCAAAAAGTGAAAACTAAGCAAAAAGGTCCTTGTTAAAAAAATAGCATATTGTTATAGTATATAGTATATAGTTATAGTGTATAGTATAGTTATCAAACCAGGTAACAATAGGAAAGCTATTCTTTGGTTCTAAAATCCCTCATTTCTTTTAATGATGTCTTTTAAAAAATCCATAGTTCTACATGTCTTATTCAATTTGGGATGTCTTGTGGTCTCAATGTTGTTGTCTTCCTTATTTGCATATAATCATTTTTATATTATTTTGTGTCTTTTTAGCTTTATATGTGCATTACCCTGTATTTTTATAATTCATTTTTGAACTATACTATGAGTATAAAAAAGTTACTTTGAATTCTTGTTGGAAAAAGGAGTGAACTCTTACCCACTGCCCTCCATCTTTCTCTTTAACTACTGACCTTATTTGGTGGTATGATCAGCAAATGCTCCTTTCTGATGTTGATGACATTTATTACTTTGGGTCAGGAAATGTGATATCATCACTATGGGGAACTCCTTTCACTGATGGAAATATCAAGTGTCTTCAAGCTCTTGTCTTTTAGAGCTGCCTGGGGTACTTAGGCATTAAATAGCTTCCTCATGGCTGCACAGTTAGTATGTGTCAGAGTCAAGACCTTTCTGACTCTAGGGATGACACATTATCCCATGTTGCCTATCAAATGTTAAAATATGGGTCCTGAAATAATACCTTCACCAACCACTCATCTTGTCCCCTATCCCTAACCTTTCTTGATATGACTTGTGAGGAAGTTGTGTAACTACTTCCTAATTGTAGAGTCCATGACATATTTTCTAAATAGATTGACATAGTGGGTTATAGAATCAAAATTCTTGGTAAAAGGATATATTCTGTTCTCTTGATTGTCCAGTTCTGAAATATGATGAGATTGGACTGTTCCACAGGAGTTATTCCTTTATTTTTGGAATATTCCAAAATGGAATTCCAAAGGAATATTCAAAAAATAAAGGAATTACTCCTGTTGAACAATCAAATCTCATAATATATATATATATACATATATATATATATGTGTGTGTGTGTGTGTGTGTGTGTTTTATATATGTGTGTGTATACAAATGTGTTTCAGTATATGAGTTGGCAGAATTAGCATCTCCCCGCCCCAAATAGTGTGTCTTTCCTAGGTTTAGGGATCTCAGCAATCCTCCAAAAGTTCTAAAAAATATATTATATGGTTAAACGACCTTAAATGACCTTGATCATCAGGGCCTTGAAATCAGGCTATGTCTAGCATATTGAAATAATTTTATCTTAATTAAATTTCTGCACTTCTTCTTGCTTATATCAATATTTTTGCCTTGGTTTTCTAAAAGAAAAACAAAATAAGTCTTTTTAGGAATCGTATTCCTGAATAGTGTCATCACATCATTTCCTTTCCAATTCTTCTTTAGGCAATTGGGTCCCAATTCCCTTTCCTTAGCTTTTCTGATGTAACCCCTTAAAAGCCATCAGAATTGTTTTGTAACTCTCCCTGGTGATTTGTTCTACCTTCTCTGTGTGTGTGTGTGTGTGTGTGTGTGTATGTGTGTGTGTGTGTGTGTGTGTGTGTGTGAGAGAGAGAGAGAGAGAGAGAGACAGAGAGAGAGAGACAGAGAGAGAGAGATCTGCTAGTGTTTCAGTTTCTTATGTACTTTGTTCAGTCGGTGAGGTTTTTCCTGCCCTTCCCCTTCTTTTTGTATGGAAAGGGGTTCACCTAATATTTTTACACTATTTTACAACATTCTTTAACTTACGCTTCCTTTTCTAAAATATTTTCATTTAATTCCACATGTTGAAATCCATGTAATTTGCCTATTTTTATTCATTTTGTTCATCCTTTTGCCTTACAATTCTATGTTTTCACTTCTTCCTTATTTGCAAGTTTCTAATCAAAAGGGGTTGTCCTTTATTTCCCCCCTTTTAAACTAGGAATTTGTTCCATGGTAAGAACAAGACATGTCAAATATCATTTATCACAAACCGGAGTCTCAAGGGCTTTGCTAAGTCTTGCTGATGTAAAGGAAGGCAAAAAACAAAACAAAACAAAAGTCCCTGTTCTCAAACTGCTCACAGTCTAAGGCAGAAGATTACTGTAGACAAGCTATATATGGAGTAAATCAGAGACAGTCTGAGAACACATGTGACAGTTTATAAGTTGTTTTGATTTTCTAGCAGATGTCTAGCTAACAAATATAGCAGTATTAAGAAATACAGAGTGGTCCTTGCCAATATCACAAATGTAATTTAGCACTACTAGAAGGACCAGAATTTAATAATATCTCCAAAGACTGACCAATTTGTGTACATTTTATCTCCTAGGGTATTCCTTGGCCTGGATACAAATATGTAGACTTTCATTTTCTAACACTGGGCTTCACTGCCTTTCCATTTTGAACATTTTACACTTCAAGAATGACACAAATCAACACATTTCAGCCGTGCCAGCTAACCAAAAGAGAAAGCATCATGGAGTCCAGAAGACCTGCCATTAAGTCCTACTTAAGGCACATACAAAATGTATAATGATGGGCATGTCACTTGACCCGTCAGAGCCTCTCTTTAAGACTCTCTTTAAGACTTTCAGTTACAGACAAATTGCTGATCTGAACTGGTGGAGGAAGTATCCAGACCAGGATACTTACATAGGTCTGGACCAGAAATTAAATAAAAGAACCCAACCAAATAGAATCACAGCCATTAATAAAAAATTATTCATTTTACATGATCAGAGCATGGAAGTATGCCTCTACTTATACAATAGATATGTTCATATTTTCCACATTTATGTCACATATCTGAGTGTGCTCTTGAGAGAAACATACCTATTTGCAAGGCACTGTGCCCATTTTGTGGAGGCAACAAGTGAGAATAAAACAGTATCAGCTTACATATAGTTTGCAATTTATTTTACAATCCACTAATTAAGGGAAGGTATATCTAAATCAAATAGTCCAGTAACATACTAATGGGAGTTCCTATTTAAAAAAACTCTTTTATATAAAAGCAGTATGACTTCTAGCAGATATAGCACTATACTTGGAGTATGGAGACCTGAGTTCAAATTCTGATTAAATTGTTAACAAACAGAATTCTCATGGGCAAGTCATAGAACTTTTCAAGGCTTTATTTTTCTCATCTGTAAAATGTGAATAATCATAATTACACTACCTACCTCACAGGGTTGTTGTGAGGAAAATATTTTGCAAACCGTAGAATGTTCTATGTATTATGTAGATACATCTTTGTAAAGGAAAAATATTTTTATAATAGCAATAATTAATCCTTTGAATGTTGATATAAAAGTGTTCCTAAAAATTAAGCATGTCTGACAAACAATACTGCATCACTATTTTGCCCTTGATTTGCTGTCTAACTTACTCCAAATTCCTTAAAAATTGAACAATTGTCTAGCTTTATGCAGTTTTTAACTGGGCTGCCTTTTCTCTTGAACCTAACAAATTTAACTTTAAACTCTTCCATTATTGCAAACTTTCTTATTACCTACACTCTCCTAAATATTGTAATATTATTGTTCCAATGTATCAATATACACTAATTACATGATATGTCAGAAAATATTATCATAGAGGTAATATAAATTCCTAAAGTCATATAGCAGTAAATAACAATCCATACTACCGATCTTTTTATTGGTCCAAACAAATTACTTTGAAATAGAAACTGTCAAATAACTCTTGTTTACTTAATTAAATGATACCCCCAAGGATTGTAAGAGAGACAGTTTTTCTTGTCAAACATGTTGTATAGCATTGGCTTTGTCACTGAAATGTTAATTTTTTTCCTTTTTGGAAATCCCTGAGGTGAAAAAGATGTGGCAGGAAGTAGTTGTTCTCCTCTTTACTGGTAGATCCATTCCCAGGATTGGAACCTGTTTTATTTTTATCCTTTTCATCTTTATCTCATCTTGACTGGATATCCCTAAATTCTTACACCATGGTTTTGTCATTGTGACACACTTTCATTTGTGTTTTAATCTGATGTGTGTTCCCAGTAATCAAAGGAGAATACAACAAGCTTTGGCCAATCATCTTTAGCAGGTGACAGTACTTAGCATTTCATGGAAGTCTGGCGTGATTTATAATGGGGGTTTAACAACATTGTAATGTAACTGCCTCACTATAATTGATCTTGTCTTGACACTGACTTTAATTTGGTACCTTGTTATTTAGTAAGCCAGAAAGTAAATGTGTTGTCTATTTTAATGATACTAAGAACTGCAATATTCTTTGGCAGTCCATGAATTTATCAGACATGGTTTAGATGAAAGTGTTTACTTTCTTCCTGAAAATGGAGTAAAAATAATGGTATGTGATATGCCATTCTGACTTCATTTTAAAAATATTCAAATTGACCTTACTTATTGGAACTTTATTTTAGGTAATATTCCTTCATAGAATACCTTCAATTAATGTAAATATATAAAAAGTACTATAGTTCATCAGGAAAATATCTAAAACTGCAAAGAGAAACGCTAAAAATTAAAAAGAATAAAATAAATAGTAGTCTATTCATCACTTTATTTATATAAGATCCTGTTTGCATGATTGCCCTCCCTTCACCACCCCTAAAAACTGTATTAATAGGGAATTCTTGAACAATTCATGTTGAGGAAAAGAAATTGAAATCTTATAGAAATTGTGTTGCAGAGTGATGCCAGTTATATTCCCTGTGGGGTGTGACATATGTAAAATCATCTTATTTGTCTTTTAATGGTGTGATATTTCTTTTTTATTAATTTTTCAAAGCATTTACTATAACCGCCTCCTACCTCCCCACCAATTGAGCAATTTTTAAAAATGAAACATGCAAACCTTGTGTTAAAAAATGCACAGGCCAGCAAAACAAAATTCCCACATTGGCCATGTTGGAAAATGTATATCATCCCATTAATTATGAAAATACCAAACTCACACTCCTTGAACTATTTATAACTATTTTGAGGTGTGAAAATTAGAATTTTTAATAGGTGATATCTTAACTTTTTTTATAGGCAAGTGAATTAGAACTTGTTCCACAGGAGATAGGAGGGGAACGTATCCCCTCTTCATCCCCCATACTTGTTTCTTTATAACCTAGCTTTATGGTTATTATTTGTGGTTCATAATAAGATATTATCCAATTGATATTGTATTTTAGTTTTGTAAATATCTTTTCATTTCACTTAAGTCACCAACTGTTGGATATTTAATACCCAATGATGAAGGATTACCTCCTCTCAGTTACTCTGTTTATTTCCTTAGTGGCTCATTAATTAAAATTGCACTGGATAATATTGGACTTCTTGATTTCAATTATGACAGTTTCTTTTTTTTATTATTTTTTTCAAACCCTTGTTTTTATGTGTGTATTTTTTTCCCTCTGCCTAGACCTGGTTGACCATTTCTGTGAACAGGTCCTCAATTTTTTACTTTGTCCCTACTTTCCTGTCGTAGCCCCATCTTCCCCTGGTGTCGACTCCGTACCCTTACAGCGCACAGGCAGTCAGCACGGCACACAGAATGCAGCATCGACCTTCCAGAGGGCCAGTTACGCTGCAGGCCCAGCCTCCAATTACGCAGACCCCTACCGACAGCTGCAGTATTGTCCTTCTGTCGAGTCACCATACAGCAAATCTGGGCCTGCCATACCACCCGAAGGGACTTTGGCTAGGTCACCTTCCATTGATAGCATTCAGAAAGATCCCAGGTGGGTGAAAACTTATTTTTTTCCTACATTAGATAGCAAAAAAAGAGGTTTCTGACTTTTGTCTATATTGTTACTTTTTTACTTGTTTCTTAAGAGTATTGATTTGCCTTGAGTTCTATGATTCTACGTTTAGGTTATAGTCCAGTGTGTTTAGAATTTACCTATGGAATCTACTGTCCTTCTAAGTAAAACTTAAAAGAAAAACTAATGTTATGCTCAGAATTTCTAAGTATGCATTCATTTTCAGCTATTAATAAGAAATAGAACAACTCTTCTCAGTGCAATGAGAGGGGACACTGATTGGTTGCATCTGAGGACCTGGTGTCACATGTTTGACTTCTACATTAATTGATTAGAAATATCTCTTTCCCTTCTGTTTTAAGTGGATGCCTCTTTGGCCCTCAGTGAGTTTCCTATCATGATATAAATTCCTGAAGAATTATAGTCGCACAACAAAAGCCAAGCAAATTCTAGTTACTCCCTATTGCTTTCATACTTCTCCATCAGAAAGTAAACGTTAAGGAGTAAATTGTTTCTGAACTTTCAAAAATCATGAAAGTTATTTATTAAAGAAATTGTTAATAGGTGCTTCTTTCCCCCACCCCCACTTCCCATAGAAGCACAGGAATCACTAATGCTTTACTTCTGAAGTCAAAATTGTTTTGTTGTATAGTTAAATAATGTTTTATTCATACTCATTTGATTTATGCAGATAGAGCTACCATAAATATATATCTCCATCTGTGAATACTACAGTTATGTCATATTTCCAGTATCTTTATGGAAAGGCATGTGGCTTGAGTATATAAGAGAATACTTAAAATTCATCCCAAAGAAATTTAAGTGGTAGAGCTTAGAAGTGCAGATGTACTGTGATGTGAGTTTTGCATATATTTCACACAGAAAGAAATCATATCCATTGGCATGCAAATGTTAAGATAGGTAATTTTATGGCGTGCTTTGAGATAGCTTGAGCACCATTCATACCCACTTTAAAGAATCCACATTAATTTAAGTGTTCAATATTATCTTGCCTCTGTTATTTATCCAAAATAAATGCTTTTATCATGAATAATATAAGGGCAATTATTAATCTAATGCAAAGAGTCTTGATACTTCGATTTCTTAGCTATGATGTTGGCTACCATATACTTAGCCATTGGCTATGTTAAAAATACTTTTATAATTCTGGCACTAATAGAGAAAAAAACCTTTTTCTAAAAGACCTGCTTTAATCTTGTATTTGATGTCTTATTTTGATTACCTTCAAAAAAAGCAAAATAGGACAGAACTGGAACTGTGACTTCATTGATACAGGG
The DNA here is from genome assembly GCF_011100635.1 of Trichosurus vulpecula. Lineage (NCBI taxonomy): Eukaryota > Metazoa > Chordata > Mammalia > Diprotodontia > Phalangeridae > Trichosurus > Trichosurus vulpecula. The sequence continues at coordinate 343,154,400 of NC_050573.1, forward strand.
AATTCCCATTGAAGGAACAACCTCTACCAGTACAGAGAAGTACTTTCTCTGTAATTCATAACCATTTCATATAAGTAGGCAGAAAAGATAAAGAAGTAAAATGAATCAGAATCAAGGAGCATCATGGACTATAGTAGTTAGAAATACAAATAATTATTTTAGAATAACATGTATAAGGAATGATTAAGTTACATGTATTTTAAAAAGGAAAAATGTTTCATCTTAAATGAATGGATTTTAAAATATTTTACATCAGATATTGCTTAAAAAGAAACCAAATTTCTGAAAAATGTGCTTCTGCAGTATTGTCAGATCACATCTGGAATGTTGTGTTCAGTTGTGCATGCTACATTTTAGTGTAACCTGAGGTTCAAGTCACTCTCCTGGTTGCTATCCCTTTGTGAACATTAATAAGGTGGAGAACATCTAGTGGATGAGGGCAACTAGGATTTTGAAAAGCTTTGAGTGCATATCATATAAGCATCTGTTGATGGTGTGGTGGGGGGGGGGGAGGGGGTTGATCATGGGACCACTGATCAATTGATTTCCCTCAAATCCACTTGATGGAATATAATTCTGTCCAGGAGTCCATCTAATATAAATTAATATTCATAGCTGAGAAATTGAAGTATCAGGACTCCTTGCATTTGGCTTGTAACTGCCATTATATTATTCATGATAATAGCACTTGTTTTGAATAAATAACAGAGGTAAGGTAACATCGAATATTAAATAGCAACCAGGAAAGTGGCTCGATCCTCAGTTTACACTAAAATGTAAAGAGATAAAAAGGATATTAAAGTCTAAAAGTATAAAGAAGTCATTATACTCTTGTTACTCTTGATTTGATTCTATCATATCTAACAGAATCATAAGGCAGCCAGCCATAAGACTGTGCTATATATTTATGTGGCAGATGTTTCCTAGCTATTGTTCTTAGGATACTGTCTGAGTAAATGCCTTTGCTTTTTGTGTTTTCTGGCTAAAGGTAAATACATCAGGAGGAGCTCATGAGCTTCATAGTACCAGGAGTGGACACCCATAGAGTATCTTGAACCAAGAGTAGGAGAGTCAAAGATGATTCTAAGGTTTTAAATCTAGGTGATTTAGGAGAAAATAATGCTGTTCCTTCCGTTTCAGGTTAGCATCTAAAAAGTTAGGTATTACATAGTGTTCTACACAGTATTTAATAAATGCTTCAAATAAAAATGAGTTAATTCATATGTTAGTGTATTTGTAGGATGAGTTGTATATGAGAGTGTTTATATTTGAGACAAGACATACTTACAGCAAGAGAATTAGAAATAAATCCCAAAGTTCTAAAGGCTATGGTATCCTGGTGTGTTGTAGATTCTACTATTTTTTCCTAGATAAAGACAAAAGTTGTCACTTCAAAGTTCCTTTAAATAATTTCATGCATGAGTTTTGCAGTAATAACAATTGTCTTATTTTTAATCCTTTTTGATTAATCCTCTTTTTTGGATGTTGTTAATTCCCGATACACACTTCTCAAAAGTAATTTATCAAATGTCAACAAGGGAAAATGATTTCACTTACAGCAATTGTGATTTGCTTGTTTCATTTGAAGTAGAATTGGTGTGTTGAAACTAATATCTTTGTTGAAAGCATAAAGAAAAAAATGTACATAAGATTTTTTATAGAAATTTGACCATGCTGGACAGAATTAGTACCTGCATTTCATCATAACCATTTCATATAAAAATTATACTGTATGTGATTTTCTTGTTCTTTTGAAAAGACTTCATATTCTAATTAATATTGTAGGGAACTGTATCATATATAATGACATTCTTGTATAACTCTTCTAGATGTATTTTATGTTATAGAAGGCTTTCACCAATTTCTGTTGAAGAATTAAAACCCTGAAACTTACCCTGCAGTTTATTATAAGCATGTATTTTGTACACAATCAGTTAGATGCTAAGAAAATTAACTACTGAAAAGGTGACAGATAAAGAAGGGAAGACTTTTTAAAACCTCTAAGATTATCCTCTATTTATTAACTCTCTATATATTTTGTAAATGCCTTTTTATTTGCGTACTGTCTCCCCAATTAGAATGGGAGCTCTTGGGAGTAAAGATTGTTTTTGACACTTTTTTGTATCTCCAGCATTTTGCATATTGCCTGACATTAATAAGTACTTAATAAGTGCTTGTTAAATGACTCACTGATAATCTCAGAGGGACCTCATTTTAAAGTGGCATTTATGTTACTTTATTTGAGATAAATTGACAGGCAAAAAAGCAAAATCAGTTTTTTGCCCAGAATTTTCTCTTAGATGTCAGTTGTATGCCTGAGAATTTATCCATCAAATTATCTTTGCTTACCTGTGGAGAATTCAAAGAAAAAGCTTTCTAAGTCTTTGAGACAGTTAGTCTCCAGAGGGAAAATCTCTGAAGAGTTTGAAGTTCCTAATAAATTCCTTGGGGTGTCTAGGTAAATCCTCCCACATTTATTTTCCCTTGAGAATATTCTTTAAAATCTCTTCATTTCACTATGTATTTGTGGATGGAAGATGTTGCTGTGTTGTGATGAACTACCTCCATAGGAGAGATCTTTTTCACAACCCAAAATTACAATAGCTATTGAATGTGAAGCAACAAAACAGTGCCAACCTGGCCACAGAATACAGTAGCCATGAAAATGCAGTTCAGGTTTACCGCATTGTATGCAGAAGGTACATTCATAAATTTATTCCCATTGGCATCATTTCAGACATTATTTACTTTAGTGGTTGATTGACCTACAGTCAGTAGTAAATGCTGTTATTTGGACTTTGACTAAAGGTGTTTCATAAGGAGTTTAGTTCTGAAGAAATAAAGATGAGCATCACCAAGGGTCATGAAAAGCTGTGTGCTGGTTGTGAGCAGGCTGAAACATGGAACCAACTAAGAATTCTGATGAAGAATAGGTGTAAAGGATGTCACCAAAGAATCATATGACAGAAAAAGACAAGAAGCCTGTCATACAGCAAGAATGAGGGATGACAAATGGACATCCAGAGTACTCCAGTGATACCTTAACAATAGGTGGAACCCCATGGAGGATTTTTAAGAAAATATGAAGGAGAGTCATCCACGATGGACAGGCAAGGATGGGATGGGGCTTTATCTTTACAGGAAACTTACAGACTGATGAGAATACAGATCCATTTGAGTAGTGACTATTCATGCTTCAAGTAAGAAATGAAACTAGAAGGTTTCTAATAGTCCTTTATAGCCCTAAATCCTGTCAGGCCTCTGGTGAAGTGTTCTGGCCCTTTTCATCTTTAAAATGTGATTGAGACTATGATTCTGGGCCCCTACCCCCAAAGTTCTTAGCACTGTGCTAGGCACAGAGAATATAATGAGTAGATAGTCATTTGAGATAAGCAGACTGCCGTGGTAGATAATGGGATAGACTTGGATCTAGGAAGACCTGGGTTTGAATCTTGTCTCAGCTACCTACTAGCTATATGACCCAAAGCAAGGCATTTGGCCTTTCTTACCCTTAGTTTCATCTGCTGTGCAAATGAAAATCAGTGGCACCTACCTCACAAGCTGTTTGATTATTTATTTATTTTCAACATCAACTTTTATAAAATTTTGAGTTTAAATTTTTTCCCCTCCCTCAAATCCCTGTTTCTCAAGACAGCATGCAATCTGATATAGGCTATACATGTGCAATCATATTAAACATATTTCCACATTAGTCATGTTGTGAAAGAAGAATCAGGACAAAAGGGGAAAACCACAAGAAACAAACAAACAAACAAAAAGAAATAGTATGCTTCAATCTGCATTCAAATTCCATAGTTCTTTCTCTGGGTGTGGATAGTATTTTCCATCATGAGTCTTTTCACTAGCTACTTGTGAAGATCAAATGGAAAAAAAAATTCTGTTAAAGCACTCTGCAAAACTTAAAGCTCCACATAAATGTGAGCCATTTAATTATTATTACTGCATAAAAACAAATATTTAAATGTATCACGGTAGTTTACTGTCAAAAGGATTTCTACCAATTAACATAAACAAAAAAAAGTCATTTGGAAGGCTAATTCCAAGTTACCCAATACTAATTCTAGCAGACTAGTTTGTGCTGAGTTCTCCACCCTTCTTGACCATCTTACCCTCTGAACCAGATCGTGTATTAGTAATGTGGTTTCCAAGCGCTGCAGGTTAAGCACAGTTCATTAATTGACTGTTTCCCTGCAGAAATAACTGACAGTATAGCAGAAATCAAACTCATCAGTAGGACATAAGCCACAGAATATTTTGTAGAGAAGATAGCACTGAATATCCTTGTCCTTCCAACTTCCCTTTTGTGCTCATCGCAACATTGTCTTTATTACTATTATTAGCTATATTTTAGAAAAGAACACTATGTTTTTTCAACTTTAAAAAATCTCAGTTGGTGTGTTATGAAAATACCTACATGTGAAAATTAGAGAAGTACAATTTCTTTTAAAAAATCAGTTATGGAAACCTTGACAAATGCATTTCTTGGTATAGGTTGTTTTCCTCTTCCTACCCCTACTTCGATAGGCATCAACATGTAGACATTTTTCAAGTGATTCTGATAGTGCTAAGCAGCAACTTGGAATAGTGGGAAGAGTCCTGAAGTGAGTATAAGAAGACCTATCTCTACTTTTGTTAGGTTCTATTCCTGTCTCTGTCCCTTTGGTCTTGTCCTTTCACTTTTCTGGACTTCCTTGTGTTCACTTGTAAAAGATAAAGTGAAGACACTTTTCATTTCCATCTTACTATTATTCTTGTGCTAGCCCTTTATCTAGCCTTCTTTTCTCCTAGCCTTTCCTTTTATTTTTTAAACAAATCTCACTCATTTATTCCACTATATCCAAAATAACTAAATTTCTTTCTATTGTCCTAGCACATAAATATTCCATTCTTGAAGCACTTTATATATCTATTCACCGAAACAAATAAAATCTTTGGGATTAAGGGAAAATAATACAACGGTCTATTCTTGTGTTGTATAATTTCATTTTAACACTTGTCAGCAACTTAACCTTGGTTGTTCAATTTGTTCATACAAGAAAGAGCAATTACATCATTAGTTTTCTTGTTGTAAGTCATCTCCATTCCCTTCTCCTAATTTTCAGCATTTGATTGATGAGAACTAGTGAGCATTTAAACACTTACTATAGCATAGACTCTGGTGGTGTTTGATGACCAGTTTGTTACTAGTTAAAATTTCATTCTATTTTCTCTGAATGCCTCACAGACATTGGAATTCATTAATTGAATGAAAATGAGCATTTTTACAATAATGAATGTGCATTATTAAATCAAATTACATTGTTCATGATACTCTCTTAGCCTGACAAATCAGGAAACTCAAGATATTTATATTCTGAAGATGAAGTTTAACACAAAGTATAACTTGATGGTTTAACTTTCTCAAAATAATAAAATAACTTCACATATGCTTTACATATGTCATCTGATCCTCCCAATACCCTTTGAGGTAGGCACCATTATTAATCCCCAACTTGTATAAGTTGAGGAAACTGAGTTTTGGCCAAATTAATCTACTTGTCCACAGTTACACAGTTAAAGAATGTCTGAAGCAGGATTTAAACACAAGTCTTTCTGATTTCAAGCCTTCGTCCACCCAACAAACATTTGTTAAGTACCTACAAAGTGCCAGATGTGCTTAGCACTGAGGATATAACTAATAAAAAGAAATACACTACCTGCCCTCATTGATCTAAAGTGGGAGACACACAAAAGGAAGCAGGAAAGTGGGGCAGGGTGTGGAGAGAGATGAGACAAGAGGTATAGAGTGTGGGAACATGTTGTTCCCTATGGACTGAAACCAAGAAGGATAGCAAGTACAGAGTGGAATGACCTGAGGGTACAGTTCATGCCATCTATAAAGGAAGAAATTCTCCCCATCCTCCAACAGTGCTATCAAAGAGGAAAGAAGGAGTCTGAGGAAGGTCAAGTCAATCAAGGCTTCAGTGAGCTACTTGGTAGTGATTTTAGAAGTATGAGGTTATCCTGGGAGGGGTACCTTGTTCCAAGCAGTTGAAACCAGGTAGAACAGCAGAGGCACCAAGCCAAACTCCCTGTCGAAAGACGCTGAAGAAAAATAAGATGATTTTTTTGTCTTCTTGATAATAATAACCATAACAGCTGACACATTGCACATTTGAAAAATATTTTATATACATTATCTCATTCAGTAATCCTTCCTGTTCTGAATGGTTTGGCATAGAGTTTGGAGTCTAGACTAGGTAAAATCTCTTTTGTTCTTTCCCGCAGTCTTTCTGAGGAAGTTTCTTCTCCTTGGTCATTTCAGGCCTGTGGTTTGTGAAACTAGGACCCTAAAAGTTCCATTAAAATCAATTTAGTTCCAAATCCCTTGAGGTACTACAGTAACTAAATATATTTAAATGTTGCCTATTCCTGAGGGAGTCTTTACTTATTTTGTCAATGAAATGTTTTATTTATTTTGGGAACATGCAGTTTAAATGACTGACTTGTGATTTCACAGCTATAAGGTACTTCCAGGTGAGGAAAATCCCTTCACCAATGCCGATCAGTAACTGATCTACAACTTATAGTATTATAATTGTTCAGGATTTGGACTTACTTTGAGAAGCTGGGGACTGTCTAGAGCAGAGCAGGGAGAGTATCCAGGGTGGGGGAGGGCTTTGAGTTCATGGAATATGAGAACTAATTGAAAAAATGGGGCATGTTTCTTTGGAGAAAAGAAGGCTTGGGTAGCTGTTTTCAAATATCTGAAGGGCTATCATGAGGAAAAAATTGTTCTTAGTCTTGTTCCACTTGACCCCGGGTGGTGAAGTGGTTAAAGCACTGGTCCTGGACTCAGGAAGGCTCCTCTTCATGAGTTCAACTCTGGCCTCAGACACTTACTAGCTGTATGACCCTAGGCAAGTCACTTAACTCTGTCTTAGTTTCCTCACCTGTAAAAATCAGCTGGAGAAAGAAATAGTAAACCACTCCAGTATCTTTGCCAAGAAAATCCCAAATGGGGCCACAAAGAATTGGACACGACTAAAAACAACTGAACAAATATTTGGCCTAGAGGGAAGAATCAGGATAGGTAGATATTGAAATGAAGCAAATTTAGGTTTGAAGTCAAAAAAATTTCCTAACAATTAGAGCTTTCCCAAAGCTATATGGACTGCCTAGAGAAATTGTGGGTTCCCTCTTTTTAGGAGAAGAAACTCAGTGACAGGTAGCTATGTAGAGAGCTGAAATGAGTTCAAATTTAGCCTCAGACACTTAATATCTTTGTGACCCTAGTCAAGTCACTTATTTTTTCCCTCAGTTTCCCCATCTGTAAAATAGATATAATAATAGCCTCACAGGGGTGTGAGGATCAACGGAGATAATAAGCATAAAGCACTATTCAAACCTTGAAGTGCTATATTAATGCAAGCTATTGTTATTGTTTTGGTGATGGTGCTGATGATGGTGATGATGAGCTCTTGGCAGGTATATCATAACAGGGATTCCTTCAGTATATGATTTAGATTAGTTCACTACATCTCAAATTTGATTATACTGTGAATCAAGATTGGTTCTGAAATTTTGGATCTTCACGAATGTTATTTGTAGATCAATGATGATATTTTCTAAAATTTTAATAATTTCTCCAAATCATAAAATTATCATCCTAGCTCATAATTTATAGGTATATGATTCATACATATATTAATAGAATAGCCTATTATCAAATTTTTATAGTACATTATTTAACTGAAATTTCTGCAGCCTCTTTCCAATAATATCCATCATCCAATTCTAAACCTCTCTGGGGACTAATTTCTATTGTTTTATGAAGAAGAAATGAAAGGTCAAATTCAGTTCATTTCAACAAACATTAAGTATCCACTGTATGTGGCACATTTTGTTAGGCAGTGGGAAGGCAAGATGTAAAACATGGTCTTTTACAGCATAAAATTTTGTCTAATATCAAAATAGACACAACAGAGAACTCTGGGACTCAGGAAGTGGAGACAGGCAACTGTTGTATCAGTCATGTGGGGTGGATAGTAGTCACTAGGAAGAGAAGATGGAAGGGTACATGCTCCTACTTGGAGAAATACTTTTTCTCCCTTTCCTTTTTTTAAAGACTGTATGAAAACAACAACAATAAAGACTGTGTCTCCTTATCTTGGCCAGGTTGGAAGTACAGTTGCTGTTCGTGAGCTGTGCTGTTCTGATGGGTACAGGAGCTTTCATCTGTTCCAATTTTGACTTGGCTTGGTTTGATGGCCTTGGGCAATCTGATGGCTATTTTAGGGAGCTGGAGTGGGTAAGATAGAGAGGCTTCTCATAGTAACACTCAACTTAGTGCAAAGACACTATGGGCTTATGCCACTGCTCTTTAGAACTAATTCCAGAGAGATCCACCTGCTTCAACCTCTCTAGCAGCAGAGATTATTACAAAGTCTTTGCCACCACACCTGATTCCTCCTCTTTTTGTTGTTTTTCACTATTATACAGAACTTCTGCGGGTGGGAGAAGATACTATGAGAGAATCTGATTTGCAATCATTTGACTTTAAAATCAAATCAACATTAAATGAAAACTATCTGATACCTTTTTCTTAACTGCCTAGGTATAAGTCAACAGAGAAACTGATTGTGCCAGCTACTGCATAATTCAACCTTAATGTCCTGAGGCATTCCTGCTGTGCTTTCTGCCTTCAAAGTCAAAGTTCCATTTCATTACCTCTGCTGGGGTTAATCTCCCACCACACCGAGGATGAAGGCAGTAATTTAGTGCCTTCAGAGCTTCTAAATCAGAAGCCTTTCATTGCAGCACAAAGAAACAAGCAGACAGAAAAGCTTCCCATTTCCACCATGAGTCCTTTCTCAGAAACCCTGTTTTCTGCCTCTTCTTTCTACAAAGAAGTTTCCTACTTTTAAAACAAGCCCCCTTTTTTAATATTGGGAGGGAACTCATTAAGATAAGTGGCAATTAACATGCACACTGTGGCAAAAGTGTTTATGAGATTAGAGCAGCAAATCTAAAAAACATGGACTCTTACAGATAACTAAAATGGTTCAGCAGGGTTCCTTACAATATATTTGTTATGCTTTGTTTGGAAGATTATTGCCACGTTAACAGATTGACACTTTATCATAAGTCATTTTGAAAGACACAGGAGATGCTTGCAATATTTTGAAAATGGCTACTAGAAACACCATCAATGCATATATCTGTTAATCAGCATGTGCACACTCACTATGTTAATGTCTGTATGGGTCTATTATAATATTTATGTGTAAATTGGCTGAGAACCCTGGATTTTTATCAGGTTTCATGTTTCTCTCAAAGAGAATAAAGAAGCTTCTATTAAGTTTCATTACCTTACCTCTTAGAACTTTGATACAAATGAGACCATTACTTAAGATGGTGCTATAAAGAAAAATATGCATCATTCAATAGTATCTTTATGTGCATATGTGTTTAATACATGTACACATATGCAAATGAGCATATCAACCAGTTACAGATGTCTATGCTCTCTACCAATGTGAAATCTTTGGATCTATCATTTAGCATATTCATATTCATCTTATCAAAGGTGTTCTATTTTTCTTAAACCTACATTTAATGTATGATCTACAAACTATATTTTTTATTCTAAATTTAGAAGTTTCCATAGTTATGGTGATTTGTTTGTGATTTAATGGAAAGAGTGCTGGCTTTGGATTCAGGCGACCTCAATTTAAATCGTGGTTCTGTTTCTTATTGTCTTTGGGTAAGTTACACCATGTCCCCAAATCTACATTTTCTCATTGGCCAGATGAGCACATTGGGCTATGAAATAGCAGTGACTTTTAATATGAAATCCATTAATTTGTTTCTAATATATTTTGATAACTATATTTCAACATAATTGGTTTCCTTTGTAATCCTGTGCATTTTATTTTATGCGATTAAAAAAATTATTCTGAGAAGGGATCCATAGACTTCTCCAAACTACCAGAAAGGTACATGACACAAAAAAGTTTAAGAACTTCTGTTCTAGAAAGTCTTTTACAGGCAAAATATCTTATGGTCCTATTTTCTTTTAACAAAGACTTTTTATTATTTAGATTTATCATTTATATAAATAATATGTAAGTATTTACATTTATCATTTATATAAATTATATATTTATTATTGTCATATATACTATATTGTAGTTTGTATTATATATCATAATACTCATAAAATCAGTCATATATTGTATATAATTATAACAAATTATATTTTATTATACTAATAAAATAGCTGACTTTTATGTAGAGCTTTAAAGTTCATTAAGCCCTTTAAGCACATTAACTAATTTGAACTTCAACAAAATGGTGCTACAGACAATATTATTCCCATTTTACAGATGAGGAAGTTGGAACTTCGAAAGGTTAAGTAATACCTTATGGCCACAAGTGGTGTTAAATCTATTCTAAATATATCCCTGAACCTTGCTGACTCTCCAAAAAAATTATGAAAGAAATAGAAGAGTAGTTTAAATTTTTTAAAATGACTAAATAACAGTAGCATTATTTTCACTGATAGTTTAAAAAGCAGGTGCTTTTTTCTTCTCAGGGATTGGAAAACACATACAAAATCAAGATATAGATTCCTACAAGTTTATATGCTATAGATATACTTTGATAACATATGGTAGATTTCTACCTTTTCTGTACATTTCATCAAGCACAGTCCTTTCCATAGCAAAAGGGAACAAAATGAATCCTTATAGTCCCACCTCTCAGAATCACAGAACATATGCAATAGTGTACATGATAGGAAAATATACAAATGAAGTCTGCTGCTAACAGACTCAGTGGATCCATGCTAGGGTGTTAATTTGATTTTGTAACTGGCAAAATGAATACAGGCATTCTAATGATCAGCAGCTGGAATGTTAAGGAAGTGCACCAACTGCTGTAAATGCTCAAACTGTTCAGATGCTCTGGGGGAAAAGAATGTTAAAATAAATTGGGGAATTGGAGAAGGCATCACGTATGTCACCAGCTATTCAAGGACACAAAGAAGTTCACCTTAAGTGGTTTAAGATGAGTGGAAATGATCAAATCATTCAGGTGGAACTCATTAGGAATAAGTCCATGTACAGAAATTTTTGTTAATCAAACTCTCTAAATAGTTATAGGATACATAACTGGAGGGAGGGTGGCTACCAGCTGGGTTTTGGCTTTCTCTGAATGAGACAGTGTTATGATCAAATGAGATACCATCACGTATAATAATTTGAAAACCTTTACACACTAAATTTGTTGTTGTTATTTAGAACCCTGATAAATAGTAATAATTGACAATTTGTAAAATGACATAAAGCTTCTAGTGGATCCAGAAATTACCTAAAGTCATAAAGAAGTATTTATGAATCTTTCTTTTTCAACTAATAACATGATGTAGTTTGATACTTCATGTAATTGTATTTTAGCACTGCATTGCTCCCTTCCCTGAGGTTGATTGTAACCTCATACAATGTCAAAAATGATCTTTGAGAATTACTCTCTCTGAAAAAAAAAAAACAATAACCTTGTCATGGTGATGAGATTCACCAATTTTTTTACATTGGTCCTTACATGACAAACTGTCCATTAATGGGCTCATATGGTAAACTTTTGCAGCCCATCAGGGCATACCATTGGATGACAGAGAGATAAAAAGAACCACAGAGGCCATCTGTTTCGACTAACTTATTTTACAGATGAGGAAACTGAGGTCCACATAGGTAGATTAAATTACTTGTCTAAGGTCACATAGGTAAATGTCAGAAGGAGCATTTGAATCTAGTTCCTCTAACTAAAGTCAGGGATTATTTCCCTCTACTATACTGATAATTTCTGAGAACTTGGAGTCACCTTGCTATAACAATTTATGAGACTAGAACTTTAACAAGAGGTAGAATGTGCTATAGAGTATAAATAAAAGATTACATTTTCTTTCTATAATTGGGTCACAACAAATTTTCCTACTCCATATCCCCTTTAGATGTTACAAAAAGCACAAGTTTTCCTATAAAATATTTCCATGCCGTACGTATAATGTGTCATTACTATTAGAGATGAGACCAGGATTCATTTATCATCACAGTTACCTTGAGCCTCATTATGATATTTGACTTAATAACTATTCCGTGAGTCCCTATGCCAAGACTTAGATGTATTTTATGTAACTTTATATTCCATATGCTTTAATGTCTAATGATTTGGGGTGCTTGGGTTTTTTTTCCTCTCCTGCTTTTCCAGTCTTTGTACAATCAAATAATCCTGATTATGTAAGAAGTTGGAAACCAAACAAGTTTGAGAATAGGGAATGCAAATCTGTATAGTCACTGAAAGTTCAGAGAAAAGCATCTGTTGAATAAAAATCCAATTCCACCCCCCCCCACCCATGTCTTCCCTGATTCCTTGAGTGTTGGCCTTACCCTAGGTACTTCCCTGTAGCTGAGACATGTATTAACTACGAGTTGGAAGCTCTAATAGTTCATCACTGCCAAGGCTTCTCATGAGTCAAAATGAATTTGAATTTTAGTTTGGTTTTGGTTTGGTTTTTGTTTTTTTTTTGGTTTTGCCCTATTTTGCTGGTCCTCATTGGGTTGTTTTCATTCAATTTTAAATGAACCATCTTGTTATACTTTAGAGGATAGGAGAGGGGTACGTTTGTAATTAAAGCAATTACTTCATTTTGCTCACAGAGACTTTAACCAGAATTTCTTTGCCTAAAATAAGTTCTATCAATAGATTTAGTCTTAACCTCAATTTACCTCAATTTTTACCTTTCCAAAATAATAATCACACGGTGCTTCCTAGCTACTTTACCTAATCACTGACAAAATAGTGAATTGAATATAGGTTGAGTTTTTCAAAAGACAGATATTTATCCTTTTTCATTCAGTGAGATAGTGTCTCATAACATTTTCATTTCATTGTGCTTTTCATTAATTAAAGACAAAGGGAATAATCAAAACCTAGATTTTGTATTCTTTTTTGGCAAACATCCCAGAACATACTCTAGAGTCAGGAATTTCCCCCAGATACCACTTCCAGTTGGCCTCAGGACCATGAGCTAAAACTCTGACTGCATTTCATTAATGATTCTGTGATGTGGCAAAAGTGTTCCTTGATAGCACTACACTCTTTATGGCGTTATGACTATATTACATTTGGAGTTCACAGATTTTCTTGTTTAAGACATAAACCCTTTTGAGTTTTTATGTGTAAGAAGGCAAGCCTGGCAAAGTGGGGGGGAACACTACTCTTGAGATCAGAAGACCTAGGTTCAAACTCTATTCTTTACCAATTGTGGAACTTTGGGAAGGTAATAAAATCATATAATGCTATTCAAACCTTAAACATCGCCTAGTCCAGCCAGGGAGGTGGCACAGTGGCTAGAGAGGTAGATCTGGAATCAGGAAGACCAGAGTTTAAATCTAGGCACAGACACTTACTAGCTGTGTGTCTCTGGGCAAGTCAGTTAATTTCTCTGTCTGCTGCAGTTTCCTCAGCTGTAAAAATATAATATGCAATATAAAAATGTATTTCATAGGGTTGTCTCGAGGATTAGCTGGAATAGTATTTGTAAAGCACTAACACAGTGCCTGTTACATAGTAGGTGTTTAATAAAGCCTAGTTAATTTCTTTTCTCATTTTTTTCAAATGAGGAAATTGATTACTGGTTAAGTTATTATACATTAAAGTGTTTATTATAGAAGATTTAAGTTATCTTTATTAGCACGCAATCATTTATCCTTTCTGAGCCTCAGATTTGTCATCTATAACCTATACCCACCTCAAAGGATTCTGAGAAAACCATTGGATTTGGAGGCCTATAACATGCCTTCAAATTCTGTCTGCAACACAGAGACTACCCTTGAGGACCATAATGCAATCTCATTCTGGAAAATGGATATTCTAATAATACTTGAATTAATCCACTACACATGGCATTTATAAGAAAAATATCTAGTAAACCATAAAGCAAGATAGAAAACTGATCTTTATTATTCATTCAATTTATTCATTAAAAAATTTTTTAAATAATTAACTGTATCACTTGGCTAGGTATTAGAAGAAATAGAAAAATAAATGCTATCAAGGGTTGTTTTACAGGCTTAAATGAGATAATACATATTTGATTAGGTGTTAGATTATTGTTATTAAGGAATGTGGATACCAGTTATTCTCTGTTATTGTAAGTAAAATATGGTAAAACTAATGATTGTTCTTATATTAACTATTGTAATTCTAACATACATTTCACTACTCTTAGTAGGTGAAACTTATAAATGCTCTTACATTGTTTCATAATGAAAGAGAAATGTAAGAATAGGACAAAGTCTCATTGATTTTTAGAACTATTTCATGTGTACACAAGAGTTATTTAACAAAAAAATTTCTTTAATGAAATGTCAGGATTATATATTTTGATGTCCTAGTTGTGAAATATTTTGACAGAGGGTTATGAAAAAAAATGAAACTCCCTTTAACAACTAGGATTACTTAATAATCTTATTTTTATTGGGTCAAAGCTCTGAGTCTTTCATTAAACCTGAAAAGAACAACAAAATGTTTGAAGATTTCCATTAAGGTTGAACTTTGAACCAGTTTCTCAGAAGTTTAAAAAGGAAAAAAAATCCAGCCCTTGTTAAATACCAGCATGTATTTTTTTTTAAGTGTTAGTTCTTGGGCTACAGGTTCTGATTTTTATTAAAAGGCTTTTCCTCTTTTGAAAAAGGATAATACATTATGTTGAAAGCTGAAAAAGTAAACTTGGCTTTTGAATTTTCGGGGAAGTCAGAACACATTTCATAAAGAAAACTAAGAAAACTCTTCTCAACAATAAAACCAACGGCTTCTCTTAGTCGATAACTCCAATATACACCAAATATTCTTCGTCTTTGACTTCTTTCCCTGTGAGAAGAAGGATTTGGCACCCTTTTAAAACACTGGGCAGCCTGGTTTCTTTCCTACTCTGTTCTTCTCTCTACCTTCAAAGAAGCTCTGTTAGAACAGTGGCAAGTTGCCCTCTGGCCCAGAAGGCATGGATATTACATCCTCTGATGTTAGCCAAAATTATCCCTTGGAAGTAACCTGAAGTGCCCCTGAATTCCGTGGGTGAGAAACTCTGTTTGCTAATGTGCCATAACAGGGCTACAATGACACTAGAACATTGAGGGATATGGCTTCTTTGGGAGAATCCAGATACCAGGTGGAAGTCACCTTCTTTCTTTTCCTTTCCTTAGGTCCTGGTGATATTATGTGCCTCTTTAATATTTCTGGGCTCTCATTAATGTGAAATTCTTGCATATAACTACATACTGTGAAAAAGAAAAAGAGAAAAGTGAAGCTTTCACTGATCCCATACAGCCATGCTGTGTTTTGATCACCTTTCCAAGTGATAGAAAACGTATTTTAGGTAATGTTTCTCTCTCCAACAGAGATGGTATTCAGCTATTTCCTAAAACATGTTTTGTCAGGGTTTTCTTTGACATAGTTTTAACTGATAAAATCTGGAAGTCAGAAAACCCCGTGAACTGCAGAATTTGCTAGGATGACCTGGGTTTTATAAAAGTTTTGCATAGTCATCTTTGTGTTGTGACATGTCACTAAATGTAATGGAAAAGATTACTTATAAAAACTAGTCTCTATGTGAACATGCTTCAGAATTTCCTTTTGATAATTCTTATGTTTCACATCTAATCTTGGGAGCAATGGGGACTAGTTTTATTTATATCTTTCCCAGGATGATCAGAGTAAAAGAAAGGGTTTGAGCTACATGATCTGAGACTTAAAAGGGAGTTTAGCCAAAGAGGAATTAGAGAAAAGACATTTTGATTCTATGTGAATATTATCAAGGACAAAAGAAAGGGGAAGACATACAAAAAACATCCATGTGGCTATGCAGAAAAGTCCGTAAGAAGCTAAGATTTTAAAACGGCCTGTATCAAAAAATAGAGGTATATAACAAAGTGGAATACAAATGTTTCACTAATCTGTTAGAATGGTATCTCAAAGACTTCATCCTTTAATAAGCTGAGGTTTATAAAAATACTAAAAATAAAAGACCCTTTTACCTTAGAGCCAGTATAACGGGAGAGGGATTGTTCTGTTGTTTTCAGAAGATGCAATGTTAATAGCTGACCCAGAAGGCAAAAGTACACAACTATAACTTGGTTTGTCAAAAAAATGATAGTTATAGTGAAAGGGTAAAATTGGTCATAAAGGAGAAATAATGGAAGTTTAAGGAAGGATGTGGTTAACAAAAACACCTAGCTAATTCAAATGAGAAGCAGCTTTGTCTACTGGATAGAAATGTGGCCTCAGAACCATGAAGAACTGGATTCAAATGTGTACTCTGAAATGTAGTATCTCTATGACCCTACTCGAGTCACTCTCAGTGCAAGTGGAAACAATGCAAGTTGCAAAGAAGATGCCAGTTTGCAATGGGAGGAGTTTCTTAATCAGTGAATTCCCTATATTAATGAAATTAATAATAAAATTACACTTCTGGCCCCTCTTCCTGTAAGAGGAAAGTATCTAGCCAATTTAAATAAGCTCTGGACCAATTCCAAAGGAAATTAGAGGAGTGAACATAGAATTATGTTGTTAATCTTTGAAAAATTAGGAAAGAAGTCAGAAGATCAAAGATGGCCAACTGCTTTACTAATTTTCAAAAAGTTAGATTCTGCTAATTATAGACCAACTTCATGTCAAGAATCTGCAGTTGTCTAGTATGGATGATTAAAATGATTGCTTATGAATTTGTTTAAGGAAAAGCAATGATTGCTGATAGTCTAGATTTACTAAGAATGTCCCACCAAATTATCTTTATTTTCATGACTTTTGTGGAATTCACTAAAAAAAAAAAAACAAAATGGGTGGATCAGGTTAATGTCAATGAAGGTTTTCTTTTCTTTTCTTTTCAGTTAGCCTGACAATCATCATATTCTAATAGGCTCAATACTGTGGCAGGGTTAAAAATGTGCCATGAATTGGAGAAATAGACCTTGAAATATCCTACCAAATCCTAAATTGTGTGATTCTATGAACTTCTATGGTTGCCCATAAATATTAACTTCGTGTTACTGTCATAATAATTGACTAGATGGATGATCTCATGTGTGTTTTAATGTAATTCCAAGTCTTTTATTATTTGACTGAATTCTTTAGAAACTTAACTGAAGTATTATATGCAGAAAGCATGAGGTAAGTCTTTCATTTTATTGTTCTCTAGGGAACTCTATAAACTGTTATACTTGACTACAAGAGAAATGAGATGTTTGAGAGGATTCTAAGGAGCCCACATATATGGTGATAAACAATTTCTGTGTGTTAGGTACTGTGCTAAATATTGGAGATAGAAATGCCAGCAAGCAAGGCAATCCCTGGATAAAAGGACTTTACATTCTAATTGATCTTATATTCTAATTCTAATCTCCATATATGGGAAGGTGAGGGGATCAGGGGAAAAAGGAGATATAAGGAAGGGGCAGGGGAGGGTACATGACCAGAAGCAGGTGTGCCAAGAAGTGGTATAGAGCCCTGGTTCCTGGAAAGATAAGGAGAAAGCTCCCTTATCAGAATCTGACATCCCAGGGGTAGAGTCTGATACCCAGAGAGCAGGTAGCATAACATAGAGATGCCTGGGAAGTATTCAGTGATAAGGTTTATCTAGTGTGCAGAAGAAAAGGTTGAAGAAGTATATTATGTTTTGTTTTATAACATAATATGTTACACATAGCTAGATTCACATGCATTTGAAATAATTTATGTGTGTTTAGGCCTCACTGTAAAAGGAGCAAGTATGTGACCTTTTCACTCATCTTCTATTCAGTAAGTTTAATGATGATCTTTAATTGAAGAATAAATTTTTTGAAATATTTTAGAAATATAATGGAAAATAGGAATTGTCTCTTGCTAGAAGAGAATGGAATAAAAATTTTAGAATGCATTCCATTAAATTCAGTAAGTGTCCAAGTGTCAGATACTGTTTTAGGGATTGAACATTCAAAGACAAAATAAAAGCCTTCAAGGAGGTTACATTCTAACAAGTTCTCTTCCTGCGTCATTAACTGACTAATGGACATTTTCAAATAGATGCTCTACATACATTTTAAATCTAGCGAGTCCAAAAGAGAACTTTGTACTTTTGTGTAGATCCACCCGTCATCTTCAACCCCTTATTTCTATTGATAGCATCAAAATTCTTCAGGTTATCTAGGTTCATAACCCAGGAGTCATCTTCACTTCTTCATTCTCACCTATCTACATAGCTCATCAGTTAGCAAGTTTAGGGACTTCTACATCCATAACACCTTTCATATCTATTGCCTTCTCTCCACTCACAGCAGTTCAGGCCCTACCTTAGTTCAGCCCCTAATTGCCTCAAGCCTGGACCATTGCAACAGGATCCTAATTTGCCCTTCTAACTCAAGTTTCTTCTAAACCCCTCTTCAACTCAGCTTTCAAAGTGATATTCTTAACCTAGATGTATGACCATGTCACACTCCTGCTAAAAAAAGTGCCAGTTAAATTCAAGTATACTTAGGGAACAGCACTATTACAAACAATGGTGCAATGCACATCTGAATTTTCCAAAGACTTTTTCTCCTAACAAACTTATGTGGTCAGTGGGACAAGGATTAATCATCCCTGTTTCACAGATGAGTAAACTGAAGCTCAGAGAGGCTAGGTGACTTGTCAATGGTCTGTTTGTCTCCTTTCTCCTCTCTCTCTTTCTCTCTCTCTCTCTCTCTCACACACACACACACACACACACACACACACACACGAATCAATTTCAAGCTTTTCTAGTTTTACAGTGCTTAATAATCCAGTTATAGACTAGCTTTCTAGACTAAAGTCAAGTAAACACTGTTCTACTTGCTGTAGAACACACAACATGCCACCTCACATCTCTAGTTGTTCACGTAGGATGATCCCCAAGCCTGGAGTGCCACTTGCTTCCATTTCGTAATATTTAGCTTCATTCGAAGCTCAGCTCAAGGGTAACCTCCCATATAAGCCTTTTCCTAATCCTATATGCTGGCTGCAGATCCTTTGCCCCACTTGACTTTGTATTTACCTTGTATGTATTTTGTATTTACATGTATATAAGTACTGTTTCCTCCATAGAGGTAAGCCTCTTGAGGACAGAAATTTTATGTATCTTTGTATATCCAGTGTCCAGGACAGTGCCTAGAAAATAAAGGAGGTTTAATAAATGTCAGTTGATTGATCTGTTAAGAGTTATCAAACAATATGGCAGCTTTTTGTAATGCTAAAATATCTTCATTAAATAAAATGCGATATTTGAATTCAATTTTACTTGCATTTTTTTCTGAGGGAAGAACACTGACCATTGACATGTTTTGGGGTATTTATTGGTCCAAAGTAGCATCAGTCAATGCTCATTGAGCTCAGTATAGTTACTGGTGGATAAATCTTGCCTACATATAGTTGCATTGAATAAATGTTGTATAAGATGCCGTCATTTGGATGAATTATACAAGTAATATTTGTTTAGGTTCCCAAAATATATAATATATTGTTTGCAAAGTATGTAGCTATAACTTAAACCCAGATATCTATGTATGGGAGATGTAAATCTATTTAGTAGAAGCTCAGAAACATACAAACTCTATTTCTTATAAGATCTACAAATCACCCTGCCTTCTCACCTTCTCTCTCTCTCTCTCTCTCTCTCTCTCTCTCTCTCTCTCTCTCTCTCTCTTTCTCTTCCCCCCCTTCTTCCTTCCCTCCCTCCTTCTTAATGCTCCTAAAATAAAAATGTTTACTTATGTTGATATTTAAAAATAGTACTTTCCTCATCAATCTTTTAAAAATTTAGCTTAAAATTGTATTTTTACATTTAAATGAAGACATCTATTTGAAACTGATTGATTTTTGCATATAGCTTTGTGTTTTAGCAGTGTAGCCTGGATTTGGGACCAGCTCATGGGGCTAAGCATGATCACCCATTGGCATTGCTTCTGACATAGAAATTATATCCACCTCCCTTATCTATCTTGGTTGACTACCTCATCACTACCTGCCCTCATGCAAGCAGGTCTATCCCCCCTCACCCTCAAGTGAGGAGCTGACCATGGCATCAACCACGTAGCCACAAATCAAACTCTTAACAATTCTTGAAGTAACCCTGATGTGGCATTTAAATATACTTATATTTCTCTTCATTGTACCTTTTGAACCCCAGCTAGTATGCTTTCCATTTACACAAATCAGTAACTCCCCTGGCTCCATCAACTCTTAAACATGAAACATTTATTAAATGATAAAAGAAAAGCAAGAATAATCACAACAATTACTTACAAGATGGCAAAATCAGGAATTTTTTTTAACATTTACTCAGAAGAAGACAAAAGAAAAACTCAAAACATTTACTCAATAGAAGGCAATAGCAGGTAAAGTTAAAATATAACATTCCACTCATAAATTTGGTTCATATTTTCCCACCAATTGATACAGTGTCTGTTAGGGAGAATGGGCATACACTTACAGAAACTTAATATATAGGCACAAGAATATGGAAACCCATATGCCTATAGCAATTCAAAACCCTTCTGGCAAGGCTTAGTGTCATTGGTCCCCTCAGAGAATAGCTTGTAGTATGTATCACCTGCTGGGTAAAATTGTTGTTGTTCTTCTACTCTTGGCATGCTTAAGCAGTGGCACAGCATAAAACTATTCTTAGACTATTGCTAAGAAAGTGTATTTCAGTAATAAAAAGTTTCCTTATGCCAACGAGAGGCAAGAGAGATACCCAGCTCTCTCAGGTTTCATCTGGGACTCTGAGGAGGTTTTCCTTCACAAACTACATATAGCAGTAAGGCCATGCACCCCTTCCTGAATTACTCATTCTCAAAATTGTAAAAGATTCTGTTATTTTCAATCTGTTCGGAGCAAAACCGTACCTCTTCTCATCCTAAAGCAGAGGCAAAGTTTGTCTTTTCTACAATTCTCTTCCTAGCCCTATTCCTGGCTTCCTCTCAACTTTAAAACTATACCCTTACACCAAGTAGCTTTATCTCTCCCCTTCTCCCCTTTTCAGCTCTCTTTGATGTGCTAGCTTTCCCCATTAAGGAGTAATCTCCTTGAGGGCAGGGATTATCTTTCATTTTATTTGTACTTGTACCAGCATGCTTAGCCCAGCACCTGTCACATAGTAAGCACTTAATAATTGCTTATTTCCTTACTTCCTTTCTCTCAAGCCAAAGAGAATAATAAAGTCAACACAGGCAAGTTTCTGAGAAATTTCCCTCTGAGTCTGTAGATGGTACTAGAGAGCTGGTTTTTTTTTTCTTCAGCCAGTCAGCTCTCAGAAAAGCAGTTTCTCTCTGCCAATCAACACAGTTCCCAGCAAAACAGATGCAAATTCTACCTGTCACCTTTGATCAGCTCCTGTCAGGTCATGTATTTTGTATGCATGTCTTATGTCTAACAAACTTCTATTAGTGCCTCTGTCTTTAACTTCTTCTGTGCTCACCTTCCTTTCATGCTTCTATCTTCATCTAGTTATATTCCATTCCTTTGATAGTTTTCCTCTTGTTGACTTCTCATGCCTCAAATCAGGCTTCCTGCTAAGCATTTCTACCATATGTTGTGAATCTCAAAATTTCCACCTTTCTGTCAAGTATGACCCCAAAAATCTTTATATAATCTTTCCATATGTTCCAAGCAGTGATTTATTTACAATTTCTTAGGTATGGCATTCAGAACTCTGAAAACTGGCACAAGCAAATGGTTTGATGGCCCACAATACACTCCAGCCATCTTTAACTCAGCCAGTGTTCTGTATTCAACAGATCCTCTAATTATATTTATCTATGAATATTGTCTGACAGTTTTCTCTCCCTGATTCTCAGAATAGTCTGTCTCTCCACAATTTTTTTATCTAAGAAGTGTGCATTTCTTTTCAACCTGACTTTATCACTGTACTTTACACAAATGTTCTTTTTCAGCCTCTTTCAGCAACAAAAACGTCCACTTATGAAAGAGAAATGATTTGAGTAATATTTCTGATATTTCAGATAGTTGCCAGCTGGTAAACATTGAAAACGATAATCACAAATCTGTGTACTTGATATTTTAAAATATTTTGATATCACACATTTCAATTTATTATCCCCAAAGCTTTTATTTTACTGACTAACACTCATGAAACCAATAAGGTATACCATGAAATTGCTGTTAACAAAAAAGATGCAGTTCAATGACATCCTTCATAGTAAATAAACTCTTAGATAGGAGTAATAATAATATAGAAGGCATATGCATGTTTTCTAAGACATTAAATAATGCTCTAAAAATTATTAAATCCACAAATTATTGGAGTAGAGAAATTAATAGAGTCTGGGTTAAACTTAAGGTAAGGAAGGGAATACAACTTTTCTTGAGGCAACAAATAGGATGGAGAAGTTCAATGAAAAATATGTACTCATACACTCCAGGTTGGAGATCCTAGCATGACATCTGGAGAAAAATGATGATGAAGAAATATTGGCTTGTTCCTTTGAGCTACACCTCCTCCCAACACACACACACACACACACACACACACACACACACACACACACACCCTCAGTTCACTTCCAATCAGTGCTAAAAGGACTAAATCATGTCGAACTTTAAAGTCATTTGAAAAGTTCTGGTTTGATATTAAAGGTTCCCTCTACCCACCAGAAATATCTTTCCTATTGTCTTCTCTTCCTCCCTCAGATACCTGAATTTCACCCTTCAAGTAAGGGAAAACTTTTAATTTGACAATGAAAAATCATTTGAGAATAGGTTTAGAGTTCAAAGGCATCTTAAAATGTGAATGACTGGCTGAGGCAATACTTGAGGATAAGTTTCTATTAAAGTGATAATCAGTTAAAAATGCAATGAGGATGAGGATGATAGTGTCATATTTGTTTACTACTTTAGAGTGTAAATGACTGATCATTTGATCAATGACTGTTGATGAGGTGGGAGTGATGGGGCAAGGGCTGCATAGGAGTTGAAGAACGCAGTGTAATAGGGGAAAAGGGAAATAGAGAGCTTTGTAGACAAAGGCAAATTGTGAAGTTTGTAGCTTTGCCTAGTCTATCCTGTTTGCTTTAAACTGTACTAAAACAAAAACTATGCAGTGAGGTATTTTTGCCTGACATCTGTAGGCACACTCATATTTGCTTTGCATAATTTATGAATAGTTGTTCAGCCTGTGTTTTAAACACCTGATACAACATAAAGGAACTTCCTACAGTGGATTCTCTAATGGAGAAATCATTATTTTTATGGAATGAATAGACATATATGTACTTTTGTAAATACCTAAGATGTACCTCTACATACTTGCAAGAAATCCTACTTAAGGACAACCTTGTATGTGCAGTAGAAATTACTTAGAGCAACCATTGTGATAGATTTTCTTTTTTAATACTTATGGGCAGTTATTTTTAGATACCAGTGTCATTCTAGACAGTAACTATTTCTGTAATAATAATGATAGTGAGCTACCATTTAAAAACTATTGAAAGGTTTAAAAACAAAACAAGTGTGGAGAGGGCATCCGTAGCAAATGGGTTGAACTGGGGCCCCCAAAATAAAATTCTGGAAAGCATAAAGTATTGACCTTATGAATTATCATTAGGCTCCTCTGAGAAAGGATATTGCAACTTCACACTTTTATAGAAAATACCAAATTAACATTTCTATTATTTTCTTTCAAGAGGAAGAAGAGATAAGGAATTAGAAACTGCTCTTGTATCTTGCTATTATGGTCAGAGATGTGTGCCTGTGCTTGTGTGTTTGCCTGTACAAGTGTATATATAGGGGGATAGGGGTAGTTGACCTCTCTCCCAGGTTCTGACCCAAGAGCTCAATTGTTCTACAGGGAAGCTGGCAACTATTCACTCAGCCAGAATTACTGGACATAGAAGAGCAATCTGCAATGATCAGAAATCACATTAGTAACTAATTCCTAAGTCATGGTGCTAATTAATCAATCTTTAAGGGGACATATATGTGCCCTTATTAAAACCCTCCTTCCATGGCTTATCTTAGTGAGAAGGGAACTCTGAGTACTCAAACCTAAGGCCAGCAGAGGATAAGCTCTGGTAGTTCCTACCAAGTTAAAACATTTCAAGTGAAGTACATTTATCTAGTTTTTTAAAAAAAAATGTAAAAGGAAATCCCATAACCCCCTAAAATATTGACAGTTACTAATAATTCTTACTAGCAATTAATTATTCTTTACAGCCAGTCTGGATTTCTCATGTGTTAATCTAATAGATTCTTCCGAGTATGGGCTGACTTTCTAAACACTAGCCTAACTTTGGAGAGGGCTACCATGAGTAGCCGCCAGGTAGTGCGCATTTTGACTATAGCATCTCATGAAACTATATACTAAGACACAGAAAGATTGATGCCTGCTTCCATTAAGGCAGGAGTTCATATATCAGTGATATTTTGGGTGTTTGTGGGGTTTTTTTGGTTCATTTGAAAAGGGGTAATCCATATGCTTAAGTGCAAATTATTCAGGACAAAGATCCTATGGTCTCTAGAGCTGGCATGGTTTGGTTACAAATTTATGCTTAATTACTTTTGTATAATTCTGATCTTTAATAAACTGAATTCATCAGAGCATTGTTTTTCAAGTATGGTTTGGACTAGATATATATCAGTGTCTATTCTACCCTGATAATCTGTGATCATGGTCTTATTTTCTTACATAGGCTGCCTCCTAGCCATTGTATTAATCTTCTCCAATGATGACATCACTTTCATAGATAGCAAAATTTGCTCCCCTAAAAGGAAAGGTATTAATGTCAGTTCCAGTAACAGAATATTTTTCCTCTGACCTTTACTATTTTTACCTTTGCCCTCTTTCTGTCGTTTACCCCCATTTTTGTACCTCTTTGTCCTATTACCACAGTAACTATTGAAAGACACAAAAATGAATTTCAAAGTAATTAATGAGTACCTCTATAATGCAGTACACAGAGATTACTCAAAATTATGTATTATTAATTTTATATAATAATAAATTCCATACCTGACTAAAATGGAAAATTACACTTTTAAAAAATATAACAAAACACATAGGTGGAATATAACTATTTTTTAAATTGCCTATTATAATGTGGTTTTATAGAGGAGCTCAAACAGTTTTAACTCTCCCATTTCTGCATGGTGATGGATATGTAAGGATTCTGGTTTGATCTTACAGTTCTTAGCAAGATTATGATGAAATCGATTTTTGGAATACATTACCAGAATCCATATTTATTTTAAGAAAAAAAAATACTCTTTGATGCTTAACTTTGATAGTGCAGCTCTCAAAAGACACATTGAAGACATTTACATATTATCCACATATAACTAGAAAATACTGTAACTAGAGCTCTGCCAAGTTATGCTAGTTTAAATTTGGAAACTGGCATCTCCCTAGTTTTCTGTTTTTCAATATTCCAACATTCTCTAATACTGCTATAGTGTAGAGCTTAACTTTATAACCCTATCTTCAATCCTACTTTGCAGCTATTCTGCTACCTGCCCCTTAGCATTCAGTCCTCTTTCCTCCACAAAGCATTTTCTTTTCAGTCATGACATGACTGCCAGTTTGTCTGAGGGCAGCTTTGTTCAAAGACATATAAAACCTGGTTGAATAAAAATTTAATTTCTTAAGGAAAGCCCTAAATCTGTCTCAGCAAAGCAAAGTTGCTCATGTGAATAGTACATTCCAATGTTTAGACTTTTTCCTACCTGTGGTTGAGAAATGTGGTTCACAAAATTATAGAAGAAGAAGACAGAATAAGGCTAAAAGCCGTATTCACCTAGCAACTAGGGGGTTCAGTGGATAAAATGCTGGGCCCAGAGTCAGGAAGACCTGTAGACACTTACTATCTGTGTAATCTTGGGCAAGCCACTTAATGTCTTTTTTGTCTCAGTTTCCTCATCTGTAAAATGGGGATAATAATAGCCCTTCCTCCAAGGATTGTTGTGAGGATCAAGTGAGATTATAATTGTAAAGTGCTTACCACAGTGCCTCATATCTAGTGAGTACTTTATAAATATTGGCTATTACTATCAGTAGTAATCGTAATAGTAGTAGTACCAGTACCTCATAAGGACACTTTTCTTTTTGAATATGGAATGTGTTCCTTAAACAACCACCTTGTTTGTCTTCTACATTTCACATCTTGACCATGGATTTCCTTGGCTATAGAAAAGACTGATGAAATAATTTCATTTTAGGTACCTTATTCTGTGAGAATGGTGTTTGATAGTGCATGTTAGCTGATTTTACTTGGGCTACAATGACTATTTCTTCTTGACATAAGTAAAATGTTTTTGGTTAGATTCCTCTGTGTGTGTGTGTGCATGTAACTTCCACCTAGGGAAAAAAAGGAAACACTCTCAGGTTTGAGTTTCATTGCTAACGTGAATTATGAATATATTTTATAGTGGAATGTGGCCTAGAAAAAATGTTGTGACTAGATTATCAAATCATAGAATTACCAAGAAGAATGGGACCTCAGACAATACCTTGTCCACTGCTCTCAGGTTCAGAAATTGTAAGTGACTGACTCAAAATCCAGCAGGTAGTTAATTTTTAATGTGATGTTATCCCCTAGTTCAGTTGTTGTAGCATCTTAATCCACTATGGTTTTCTATACTATTTCAGTAGAGAATTTACAAAGGAAAATTATAAAAGAATTCAGTTGTTATTCAAAGAATTTTTATTGTATTAAGAATCAGAAACATTAATGCCTTCTCTATCAAGTCTCCACTCTTCCCGATGGAATTGGGACACATTACCCTGTTTTACACTCTCTCTGTCAGTGACCCCATATTCATCCCAATCTGATTGAATGGAATGAGAGTTGATTATTATGTCGGTTGGAAAATTTGTCTCAGTAGAAAAAATCCTAACATACCTGTATGGATATAGAATTCAAGTCCTGAAAACTAGATTCCCTTTTTTAACCAACACTAGAGAAATATAGTGTTCACTGTACAGTTACATCTACTATTTAGTATGTGTCATTTAAAATTATATACCCTGTTAGGGAGTATGTGACACTTCCAATAAAAGATGTCAGTTTTACAGTACTTTTAGCAGTTACATGGCATCAGAAATAACTCACTCTAGCTTTAAGGTTCCTCTATTTTTTGTGTGCATCCATACCAGTATCTTAAGGTATTCTGTACTTTAATTAGCATTAGATTTTTAAAGTCTTTTTTCATGAGTTGGTATTGAAAATATTTTATGTATTGTTGCATTTAACAATTTAGTAGAAATATTTATTGAAGGAGGACAAGTAAAGAAAACTTTTATAATGGGATAGCAAAGGTACTAGCATTAAGGGGGATAAGGAAAATTTTCTTGTAGAAGGGAGATTTTTAGCTAGTACTTGAAGGAGGTCTGAGAGATGAGGGAAGATAGCAGATTGAGATAAAGAGGGAGAGAAGTCCAGGTCTGTGGGACTGCCAATGAAAATGGAGGAATTCAGAGAATCTAATATCTTATTTGAGGGACAAAAAGGTGCCACAGAGCCACTAGATTTAGAGTACCTGGAATGGTGTAAGTGTAAGACTAGAAAGGTAGGAAGGAACTAGGTTATGAAGGGTTTTAAAAGCCCAACAGGTGTTTCATATTTTATCCTGGAGGTAATAGGGAGTCATTGGAGTTTATTCAAAGAATGAGACACAGTGGTTGCTAGACTTATGTTTCAGGAAAATAACTTTGAAAGCCAAATAGAGGATAGACTGAAGTGGAAAGAGTCTTGAGGCAATCTTGAGAAATCTTATACAGCAGTTCAAACATGAGTTGAGGAGCACAATATCAGAGGAGAAAATGGTTAAAGTGAGAAAGAGGGAAGAATTTGGGGAGAAAGAAGAGTTAAGCATGAACATGTTGAGTTTAAGATGTCTATAGGATATTCAGTTCCAGATGTCCAAGAGGCAGTGGGAGATTCAAGATGTAGCATCATTTATGCTAATTAGCAACTTCATGATAAAAAGGGAGGGAGAATTAATCATCAGCAGGATGTAAATCTTTTTGATTCCTGCTTTCTCCCTATAAATCAAACCAGGTTGGGTAACGTCAGAAAGTCCTCCCTGCAGTGCCTGTTGAATGGCCTTTATTTAATTGAATTTCCTTTAGCTGGCAATTGGACGTATTAACTCCAAAACAGTTGGTTACTTGACTTTCTTGTCATACTTAATGCGCAGGCCCCAAGAGTGCATGGGAATAGAACCATTTGTTTAAGAAAGGTTAATATACTAAAAGTTACACATCTAGACAGATGTCTTCATGTCACTGAAAGACAAAAAATTCAAGTTCTCAGTGATAGGAACCCAGCCTAACAAGCAATTTTAGATGAGATATCAAAAATATAAAAAAGAAAGGGGAGAAAGTTGAATGTTTGAATTTTCCCATTAACCCAATAAATATCTCTTTGAAAACAATTCAATAGAATGCTAAAATTGGTAGTCAAAGTAGCTCAAGATAATTAGTTGTTTAAAATTGTTTGATATAAGAAAACATGAATTGTAATAACGCTTGAATGGTATTTAAATAAAGCAAATCAAACCAAGTTGTTTTTCCAATATAATTTGAAACATTTGCTATAGTGCAAGCAGGAAAAAATATAGTGCATGTTAAATTTGATTCATAAAAAGGTTTTTTTAAAACCTTGAGCTTTAAGGAATGGCATGTTTTCTTTTGTTTGGAACTATAGTTCCTGAATTTAGGCAACATCTTTTTTTCCCTGTCATTTCCCAACCTCTTTGTGAGGGTAATTGTGAAGAGGTAGAACCTAAGAGAGAAGTGGAAGCATAGACTCCTAAATTTGTCCAAATCTAGTGATAAAAATCAGTTGTCTTTGCTTCCTGGAAGACTGTCGTAGGGATAATCATGGAGGAGACCTAGTAACAAATCAAATGGTATCAATAAATACTTATTTGAGGACCTGTTGTTATTTATAAGACACTTTGGCACTGTGGGGGATACAAAGAAGTAGCATACCTCATTGGGTGGAATGGTCCCTGCCTTCAAAGTGTTTACCATCTAGTTGTAAGAAACTACACTAGAGAAGTTTAAAAATAAAATAATGAAAGCTAAAAATAGAACACTTGTTTCAGCTCAGTTTAACGATTTGACCAATGTCTGCTGGGGATATAGAGACAAGATGAAAAACAGTTCTTGACCTCAAGGAGTATACCTTCTACTGCACAATACACAGCAGTCAAATAAATCATACAGACAACGATTGTTATAAGAAATTTTTAGAAGTTTGTGATTACTTGAACATAAAATGGTAGCTGATTGGTACCTCCTCTCTAAAAATCTATCTTCTCCACAGCTTCGATATTGATATTACTAAAGCACAGTTCTAGATATATTTCTCCTCTGTTCCATAAGAGCATCAGGAGAGTAGGAACTGTTTCCTTTTTTCTCTGTACCTCCTGTGCAATAGAATAGTATCTGGCACATTACAGGCACTTAATCAGTACCTGTTGGTTGTTTGATTGGCTCTCCATCACCTTTGGGATAAAATACATACTCCTTTGCTTGGTATTTAAAGCTTTTCACAATCTGTCCACAGCCTTGCTTTCCAGGATAGTTGCACATTATATCCTGCTGCCCATATTGTAGCCATATTGACTTATTTGCTGTTCCCCATACATGACGCTCCATTTCCTGCTTCAATGTCTTTGCATAATATATATATCATGCCTCTTGAAACACCTATCTCCCTTGAAAAGAATTTCAAGTTTGAGATCAAGGGCCTATTCATTCGAGGCCACCTTGCCCTCAATATTACTGTATTTATTTTTTATGTATCTTCTACATCATTATTTTGAAAATGCTGTAGTCCTTCAAAACCCTATTCTACCCCAGTATGGGTATTTCTTTGCTACATCAAAGCAAGGGATGGCATATCTCATTTCTATAATTGTATCCCTAGGCCCTACTGTAGTGATACTTGACACATAGAAGGATTTTAACATGTTTATAGACTGACAATACTATTCACATGGTCTGCACTATCATCTAATAAGTCACTTTTGCTTCTTTCTGCTTATCCAACCTGTCCTTTAGTGTCCAATATGTTCATGTAAGTTCATGTAAGAAGTGATGAGGACCTGAATTAGTGTGATGATAACAAAGTGATTGTAGAAAAGGAAAAGGCTAAAAGATGTTGTAGAACAGTGGTGCCAAACGCAAATAGAAAGGAGAGCCACAAATCTGTATGTAAAGATCCCTGAAGGCCACATATTGTTTTTAAATGAGATATTTATATTTCATCATGCTTTATTTTGTTAATATTTCCCAAATACATTTAAATTTGATTTGGGCTGCACTTGGAAGTGTTGTTGGTAGCATGTGGCTCTTGTATTTATCACTTCTGTCATAGAGGCAAGACTAGACTGACAAGATTTGGCAACTGATAGGATAGGGAGGTAGTGTGAGTGATAGTATGGAGCCAAGGAAGATTCCATGGTTGTGAATCTGAGTGACTGGTAGAATGATGAACTAATCAACAGAAATAGAGAAGAAAAAAGGAAGGGAGGCTTTAGTGGGAAATATAATTTGGTTTGGATTTAACATCCCTTGGAGGAACCCAGATGGGGATGTCTATCGGGCATTTATAGGTGAAATTAGAGCTTAATAGATTGATGAAAGCTATGGAATATATGTGCAAATTTAGTATGTGTATAGGGATAATAGTTGAATCCACCAAAGCTGATAATATACTGAGAAGAAGGGAAGGTACAGAACAGAGCTTTGGAGTATACCTATGCTTAGGGGACTGAACATTGGTAGTGATTCTGTATAGCAGACTGATGATTGGTTTTATAGTATAGTAGCCTGAAAATAAAAGTTGTGTTCTGTGTAGAGTGAATAAATCAGTGGAATTGTAGCAAAGGATTATTTTAATGTGAAAAGTGAGAGATAAGATAGAAAATACAAGGTTGGGAGAAGATTGCAGAGAACCTCAGATGTCAAGTTTGGGATTTTGGACATTAGGCAGCGTTGTCATGGAATATTTTTGAGCAGAATGAGAGGATTAACATGGTACATAGCAGAGATATTTTTTGGTAGCAACCATGATAGAAGACTTAGAGTAGGAAATAGACCAGAGGCAAGGATCCTATTTAGGAGGATGTGACAGTGGGTCACATAAGATATGAAAAGGGCCTGAACTAGGATAAGTGGAAATAAAAATGGAAAGGAAAAGACCAATAAAAGGTATATTAAAGAATCAATAATCTTTGGTTACTGATCAAACGAGATGGAAGGACAACAGGGAGTATAAATCAAATTTGAGCTTTTGAGACTTGGAGGAGGGTAGTAGCATTAACAGAAACGGAGAGGTCAGGGGTGGGGGGGACAGGTAGTTGGGCTGGGGCTAATGGATAAAGTTATTTCCAGACTTGTTGAGTTTCCTGTGACAGAAAAAAGGAATGAAAATATCCAGCAGGCAGTTGAAAATATAGATCAGACTTTTGCTAATAGTCTGCTTGTGAAATTTCATATTCCAATTTTAAAATCTTTTTTGTTCTACTTGAGAATTTAGTCTAGTTAACAAGCGAAAAATCAATAGAGGAAAACCTCATTAATTTGGATTTCATAAATGTAGGAAACATGGACTGAAGTTTACCTTTGTTTTCTGAGTTAAAAGAGATGCTTATTGAAACAGAGATTTAATAAGGGCAATATTAACCTACTTAAGGGAGGTACTTTCCAGTACAATAGCTCACTCACAAACAGTTTAAAACAATATAAACAGAGGCTAACAATGCTTAGACAGGGGCTTTAATGTGCTAATTACAAGTCATTCTTATATATTAATTAAAGCAGGACCTTTATTATCCAATTTTTTTTCATCCTAGTCCCAATTAATGCATGTACTCAGAAAACAATAAAACCATAATTTTCAAGACTTTCTACAATTTTCATTAATTCAGAAGGTTTGCTCATAATTAGACCAAATTAATGAGGTTTTCCTATAGCAGAGCAACATTTTTTAATGTGAAAATAAGTAAGCAGTTGTTAAAATTGCTTCCTGAAGTTTTTATAGAATAATCTTACTAAATAATAGCATAATGGAAATTGTTATTGGGAAGATGGTAGGCATTTGGGGAGATGATGATAATAAAGAGGAAGATGATGATGACGATAGTAACAATAACTATCATTCATATAGCATTTTATGGTTCTCATTTGATCCTCACAACAACCTTTTAAGTTAGGTGCCATTATCATCCTTATCTTTATTTTTTTTTTACAAATGAGAAACTGAGTCTGAGAGAAGTTAAATTGCTTACCCAAGATCACATAGCTAGAAAGTGTTTGAGGCGGTATTTGAAAACAAATCTTCTTCATGCCAAGTCCAACAGTCCACCCACTGCACCCCCTAGCTGCCTTCAAAAGGAATATCATAGACCTTACCTTTGAGTTGAGAATTGTCCAGTTTAGCTAAAACAAATTATTATAGTTAAGTGACTGAATGACTATCAAAGAAAGAATTGTAGGAGTTCATTCAACAGCAAGCATTTAATAAATCCCTATTATGAAAAGAAATAACTCCTCTTGTTGCATAGATCAGAGGACACTTCATGGAGAAGTTAACATTTGAAAGAGACTTTAAAGAATTGGTAGGATTTTGTCAAGCAGAAATTCAGAGAGGTAGTTCTAAGGGGTGAAGGTAGCAACATGAGCAAAAGTACAGATACAGAAAAAAACAACAAGGAAGTTTCAGGAAGCTATGAGTTAACTCATCTCTTTTTGGAGCGTACAGAGTTTTTGTTTTGTTTTGAGACTTGTTTGGGATTTATTTTTTTTTTGTTCATCGCAGGCATTTTGACAAATGTTTGTTGACGTTGGGCCTTATATAAGGGAGCCTTGAATTCCAGAATCAGCAATTTGGATGTGATTTATTTGGAACCACTTAATATTTTAAAGAAGTGCAATGATGTGGCCAGAGCTGCTCTTTATGAAGATTAATCTGGCAGTTCTGCAAGATGGATTGAAGTGGGAGGGATTAGTGATCCCATTTATGCTATTCAGCTAATTTCACCCATGTTATCAATTTAGGATATTTACAGCTTGCCCACAGAACACAAATAACCTTATGTCACTGGGCCTACTTCCAGATGAGGTTTCTTCCCTCTTAAGCCTCAGTCTTCCCCTGTGACATCCATTGCTTTCCTTTGAAGGAGATGCAGTTTGAGTTGAATCTCAAAGCAAGAAAACGGTTCCTAGAAGTATAGGTGAGGAAGAAGAGAATTTTTTGTTTATATCCTGTCCTCATCACCTCATATCTAGATTACAGAATGTTCACACTCAAAATTTCCCAGTGGGTTCTCCCCACCTATACTAACTGGTTCCAGCACTCCTCTGTAGATATGCCTTACTTGTGACATCAGGGTGTGGGTAAGTTTCCTAAAAAGAGTGATAGATGTACTTGTGTGCTAGAAAGAGTGCTGGATTTGGAGTCCATGGCTTGCCACTTGCTGCCTGTGTGACCTTGGAAATAATTTGGCCCCTCTGGCTTCACTTACTTATTGGTAAAAGGAAAGGTTATACTAAATGACCTCTAAGATAATCTTCATGAAGATGGTGATTCCAAGTTCTCCCCCTACTTTCTAGCTCTTGATCCTTTCAACAAATGTTAAGATATCATTTGTTAGGGCCAGAAGCCTTGAATTTGTTTAAGAGAATTACATCTCCTTACCTATGTTAGGCTTCAGTTCCATCTTTAACTATGTTTGTTCTACCACTTACCGTCTGAAGAGTATTTCCCTTGACAGAAGACAGAAACAAAAAAAAGGTCTGAGTAGCCTGGTTTGTTATCATTACACCATCTTCTCTAAGTAGCATGTAGCTTCCACAGACCTTACTTCCTCATCTATAAAATGACTTCTTATCTATAAAACCTCTGGTGTAAATTAAAGTAATGAATGTTAGCTCATTAGGTATTAATTTAGATTCACAATGTCCTCTAAAAATACAGTTGTGTTCTGGGGTTATACCATAATCATTCCTTGATTTAGAGAAGCAGTATGGCTTAGTAGTTTGAAAGGTGTCTCTGAGTCTAGAAAACCTGGATTTGAGTCCCACCTTAGATACTTATTCTCTCTGTGACCCTGGAAAAGTCACTTAACCTCTCAACAATCTAGATACCCTTCTGAAGCTATCAATTTCGGGACAAAGGTGCCAGTTTGAATTGGTAGAAGGACTTTTGTCTTCACCTGAGATTTTCATATGTCAGTGAAATTACAAGTCCCATTCCATGGCTTACTTTAATCAGTTTATCACGTAATCCAATTAAACATTTAGTGTGCCTGCTGTAGAGGGAACATTTGTTCTGGGCAGACATCAAATGGGTGAGAATTTTTGGGCAGTCAGAGGAAAATTTAATCCCAACAGGGCCCTGAGAGGCAGAGGAAAAGAGAAAAGGTGAGGACAGCACCTCCCAGAACAGGGACATCACTGAGAGCACAAGGACATAGTGCCTAGATGGGATCCTGCCCAAACTCTGAGCACCAGATTGGAAGACTGTGTCCACCGGTACAGCCCAGGCCAAACTAGTCTGCTTACAGACCAGTTATTTTCTCATCAAATCCCTATGTCTCTCCCACTGAAAGATAAAGGAAAGCAAATTTTGAAGGGGAACTTTACACAAATGATATCAACTCCATACATTATTTTTCCATGGTTATTTCCTGTGAGCTACAGGCAATACAATTTTGAAGACATTGAAGGATCAGTTCTGAAAATATTTCAAAAAAGAGGGAGAGAGATGCTAAAAGATTAGAAAAAATCATAGTATTAGCATTAAAATGTAGTTGAGAAAATATCAGCAACTACCTACCCTTATATAAACACATACAGAGGGTACCTATGATGAAGTAATAGAAAGGGAAGAGGTTTTTGCATATAATATCCTAAGGAGACTATGGCTTTATAACTACACAAATGACAGATAGATACAGAAATATAACAAGTGTACTTATTTTTTATCTGTCAAAATAAAAAGGGCATTCTATCTGCTAGAGCAAACTGATGCCTTAAATGCTGTCCTTCAACAAAACCTCTCTCATGCATATGTTAAAGTCATTCAAGCAATTGTGTAAGATACGTTAGCAGCAGTCCCTTTATTCAGTGACTGATTATTAATATCAAATGAGCCATTAAAAGGGGAGAGATAGATGTATGGCTTCACAAAGTGTCACAGTCATAGAGAAATGTCCAACACAGAGTCCATGTCAAAGAGGGACTTTCAGGGATTGAATTCCTCCAGATGTTCCTGTTTGCGTATGATATCATGCTTATTATATCCAGCCTTAGAACATTGCAAAGCCTTCTAAATTAGGCTCAGAGGAGTTCAGCCTAACTACCTGTATAACAAGAATGCCTATTGCCCAGGCTTTGATTGGCCATTGCATGGACCATCAATAGCATATCTTGGATAAACAGAGAAAATAGACAATGAAGTACCCAGAACTGAATAGCTAGAAGAGAGTAGTCTGAATTGCCTTTCAGTAGTTATGCAATGTTTTTTATGCCCTTGAGCTTCTCCCCAAAGACAGCCTCTTTTTCAACATCAGTATTACAGCTATATGGATGTAAGTCATGGGATACCAGTCTCAGGAGAATAATGGAGTATGTGTAGGTTGCATCATATTACCAAAGGAAGAATTTTGCAACATAGAGGACATCAGAGAGATGCATGATAGGAAAAGGAAGTAGCCTGATCATGCAGCAAAAAGGGAAGGAAATAGTTGGACAGTAGAAATGACCCATTGGTATGCACACAGTTTCAAAATATCCAGAGCTAGATAATTAAACTGGGATATTCAAACTATTTTTAAAAAATATTTTGATGACTATTCAATATGATTTGTTTATTTTGTAATCTTATATATGTAGTTTTTGGCATTTAAAAGTATTATTCTTAGGAGGTGTCCACTTAGGCTTTATCGAACTGCCCAAAGACAACCATCACACACACACACACACACACACACACACACACACACACACAAGTTAAGGATTCCTGATAGATGAAGGCCACTAAGCCATTGAGCAGATCTACTATAAGAAATAGGGTAAAGTAGACAAGAGGTATTATAGGATGAGAATGTATAGAGGGGTTACTGAGAGTACTGAACCTATATTAATGGAATCACAGATCCATGTTAATGTGGAAGTAAGTGGCAGGATTGTAGCTATTCCCTAATCAGAATTTCAAAGCCTTTACTTACATTACTAAGTCGAACACATCAAACATTTTAATGTGATTTTCATTTTAAAAACTTATTTTTTTAAAGTTTCTATATTTCGAATGTTAAATCTTCATCTGAGTCCCTCACCCAGAAGCAAGACCTCATTCATAGACCTTGCCAAACAAGTCAGATATTTCTCAATGATTCCTAGAGTATATTATATGAATAAACTGTAGTCTTAAAACTAGGGATTTCTCATATTGTTTGAAAATACTAGTTTATGGGAAAGTAAGGGATTTTCATCTTTAAAATTGGCACACGGAAGTGTTTAGTATACAGAAAGTATTCTAATATCCAGGAGTCTATAGTTTGTACAGTAATTTTAAAAGAAGCAAAGTTTAGGTATTGGATTTATTGAAACTGAAGATCCCTGCAGTCATATTCTGAAGTAAATGATTGCAGGTGTTCCTGAGTGAACCCTTAAGAGGTGACAAACTCTTCTCAGTAGAATCATACTAATAGGAGACCCTTTCTGCTCTTCAACAAATAATGGACATATTTCCCAAGTATTTTTGACTAATTGTAAATTGCAGATGCTGCAGTGTTGAACACAGGAACTCCTAATGTTTACAGAATTAGCAGGTCTAGAAAAGGTATAAATTGAAAAAAACCACAACTTGCTATAAAGTCAGTGTAATTGAAATACATAATAGAACTTATTCTATTTATTTTTAAAAAAGATCAGTAAGGGAAAATCCACTATGCGCGTATTTAGTTGTTCTCTTGAAATGTTAATTCAATATTTTCCTTGTTAATAATAGCACAGAGCCCTCAGTGAAACTATGCATCAATTTCTGTATTTTTTAGATTGTTATTAAAAAAACCAATCAATGCATTAGCAATTTAAGATGGTTCCTTTAGAGAAATGTATTTTATGCCCACAATTCCCCGAAACCATGATTACAAAACTAAGAGATAAGCCCCAATAAAAGTTGTACAACTGTATGAGAAAGAGGCCCACATGATCCAATTGCCTAGAAGAAAGAAGAAACACATAATTTATGAGGAACGGAGAAATGTGTTGTTTAGATTTACAGATCACCTTCTGGTCCCTCACAGGTAATATAAAAAGGAACTGCCCCTAAAAATGTTAAGAGTTTTTAAAAATTTTATTATCATTTTCATAAGATCAGAATTGTTACTTAGTATGATTTAAAATTTACTTATTTTATGATTTCTCCCACTACTTCAAGAGCAATTACTTTTCAGAAAAGCAGAGGAGTAGGGCATTTTGCAATTATAGTTGTTATTTGTGATGCTTTTCATTAAACTTCCACAATCTATAAATACTGATTGATATATTATTATTTTGGGTAATTGGTTTTTTATTTTATTTTATATCATTATTGTGAATTTTGGGAGTTGAAATCCTTAAATATATATCTGTAAGGTATATGATCTTTCTCAAAGTCTTAGATAACAGTATGATAAGGGGCTATATGTAAATACTGGTACGAGGCTCTAGCTAATACAATTTGTTAATTTATTGATTATCCCTAAGAATTTTCAATATTTACCCCCCCTTTCTCAGTCTGTGCTAATTCTGCTTATACTTCATTCCTGCATTTAGCTCTCAATTACAGGGATACCTTTTATAGAAATGACCTAGAATATGCTAATTAAAAACAATTTTTCCTTAGGCCAATCAACTGGCTTTTTATTAGTTTTTATATTTTCATTGAATTTTTTTAAAAATTGTTTGAATTGTGCAATGCTTTCTTATTTCTTATTATGAATATAGATTATAATCATATTCAAAATATTTTCATAATTTATTTTAGTTTGTGATATTTTAACTTTGTTTTCTTTTTCAGCAATAATTATAGACTGGCATTATTAAATGGAAATAATTTTTAGGCAAGTATGTTAGAGTTGATCACTAAACACAATGTAATTTTACCTAAAAATAGCCTTTAGTGAGCAAAATTCATTCATTTAGTTAGCAAATGTTTATTAAATACCTACTAAGGGCATTACATTATTCTACACACTGAGAAAGATAGAAAGTAAGTGAGAAACAAATAAGCCTCACTCTGAAGGAGCTTGAAATCCAGAGGGCATGTGTGTAACTGTAATAATTTTAAAAACAAACAAAAGACCCACACTAGTTTGTGAGAAAAGAATAAACCAATTACTCTGAGAAGGAGATAAGCCCTATTTGATCTAAGTCTTGAAGGATTGATAGCCTTTCAGTAAGATGGGATATTGGCATGGATGTGAAGAAATCTCAGGCATCTTCTTAGAAAGGTGTGTGATCTATTCTGTCTGGAGTACAGATTATGAGAACTACAACAATGAGAGATAAAGGTGCAAAGGTAGATTATTCATGTCATTCCTTGGGCATCAAGCAGAGTATAGATTTTGCTCAGTATGCCATGAGGAACAAAAAGTACCAAGATGTGTTGAGATCTATTCACTGGGATGGTCAGTCCGGCAGCAGGGTGAAAGTTGGTGGAATAGGGAAAGATTTGAAATCTGGCAAGAATTATTGCTCTTGAAATTACCCATGAGAAAGATTTTACAGCTGGGCACATAGAAGTCATAGGTGAAGATGGGTAAGAAAAAAAAAAGAAAAGAAAGAAACCTGTATTGAGCACTTATACATCTCCTACCTTCATACAGCACATGGGGAATTGGCAAGGAGAGAAACTGGAATCAGGAAAATCAATTAGGCAATTGCAATAGTCCACGTCAGAGGTAATGAAGGCCTTAATATAGTGCCAGATGCTTTTAGCAGTGAGAAGGGGCAAAACCATAGATGCTGTGAAGGGAAACCCAACAGTACTTGTCATTTAATTAGATACGAGTTGGGGCTGAGAAGAGAGAGAAAGGGGAGAGTCAGAGACAGAAAGACACAGGGATGATTCCAAGTTTACATATCAGGGTAGCTAGAAGGATGATCATGCCCTTAAGAGGAATGGGGAAGTTTGGAAGAAGTTTTGGAGAAAAGGGAAAGATAATGTATTCAGTTCAAGATAAGTTGAGTTTTAGATGCATATAGGACATCCTGATGAAGGTGTTTATAGTATTCATTTATTTATTCAATGATCACTTAGTAAGTGTTTACTAGCTGACAGGCTCTGTGTTACACACATTAAAACATGAAACATTCCCTATCATAAAGGAACTTTGTATTCTACTGGAGGAAGGCATCACAAGGATAAGTCAACACAAGATACATATGAAACAAATTCATTGTAATTTAGGGGAATGTGGTACTAACAAGACCCTGGGTTTTGTTTTGTTTTAGCGATACATAATAAAAATATTAAGATAAGTTTCCTTACTTTGTGGCACATGGATCACAGGGTAATAGGGACCTTTAAAAAGCCATATAGTTCAATCCCCTCTTTTACAGGTGAGCAAACTGAGAAGGTGAGTTGCCCATGGTCATACACATAGTAATTGTCAGAGGTAGGATTTGAAACCAGATTGTCCTAACTCCAGGTCCAACACTTTACTAAACCATGCTTTACTTTTGTCACTATAATTGTAACAATAATATTTTAAAAGGTTTTTGTCAAATCAATTTCTCTACAGCTATGCTAGAAGCAAATAGTAGAGCACTGGACTGCAAGTCAGGAGACCTAGGTTCTAATCTTTGGTTTGCTACTAATTACCTACGTGATTTTGTTCGTTCAAGTTTTCTTACCTGGAAAATGAAGATCACTAAGGTATCTTTCAATTCTAATCTTGTAAAATACTATGAAAAGTTAATATAGTGTGATATTCACTCCAGGCATGTTTCAGTGCTTCTTGGGTTATAGAGTTGTAAATAATTAATTGGAAAGCCACCAAGTTAACTTGCAACACCAAAAATTGTTTCCATACGAATCTCCTCTCCTCCCCCCCAACTTCCCCCCCCCACCCTGCTCTCTCTCTCTCGTTTGATGTACTCATGATCTCATTGTATAGGATGATCTAATTGTATTCCTCTGTGTATACGATGGCTTAGAGGACAGAAAGTCTGAAGGAACTTATCACAGAAAAAGAAGACTGTTGAAATTAGCTACATATGAGATAATTGGGTTTCTGGTGATGGCATTTTTTTAAGAGAACAATGAATAGAACTTGGTAAATTGCCCTATGTTAGTAGAGATGGAGAAATACTCAATGGAAACTTCATAGTTTGGGGCTTTAGCTGATGATTGGGTGAATGATGATCCCACATGAAAGTAGTGAAACTTATAAATGGAGAATTGGTTTAAGGCTAAAGATGATGAATTCAGTTTAAGAAATAATGAGTTGAAAATGATATTTAGGTGAAGATACACAACAAAGATACAGAAGGAAGTTCAGGGGACAGAGAGAGATCAAGGTTACACAAAGAAGAACTTTGTGTGTACATAACTTCATAATGAAATAAGAAGGAAATGCTATAATTTTAAAAAATTATAAATTATCTAGACAACCTTTTAATCATCTTATTTTAATTTCTCTTTATCAACATTTAATTCATCTCTGCTCCATTCATGTCTCCTGGTCTTAGGTCAGATCACTTTTATGGACAAATAATACTATGGAACTTCATGTAAATTAAAGTTTGAATTAAACTTCACAAAACTAAAGGCAATTCTATCTCATTAGGAGCCCATTGTGATTTACCTAGCTTTCTAAAGTTAGAAGAAATAAGTGATGTGCCTATTCCATAAAAATAGAGAGGGGTCTTTAAAAGTTTTAATAGACTTGAATTTAGCTCTTCTGATTTAACAGAGAAGTCAGAGTATGAAACTCAGGCCCACGTGCTGCTTTACAACCTACTTCAGCAATAATGAAAAAGGGCCAAATAAAAAATGCTGCTAATGGGCAAAACAGATGTTCTCAATGAAAAGAGTCCTGGGATGTAGTAGTTGAAGATCACCACATATTACACTACCCTGAAGTTCAATTAAAATTTTCTTCAGAAGATCATCTCCGAAAAGCGTTTAGCAAGCTGTTGCCACATAATTACAAAAGTTAGTGCACACGAATATGTACATAAAAAATAAGATGTGGTCCTTATCTCATAAGATTTTATATCCTAAAATCAAGCCAAGATGCATTTATTAAGTTCCTACTATGTCACTTGTTGTTCCAAAGGAAATCCTGAGTGGGGAAAGATAGCAGCCTGGTGTCATGTTCTCAGAATCTGGATTTTTGCTACTAACTCGCTTTTTTAAAAAATTTGTATTAAATCATTTCATGTTCTAGGTAACAGTTTCCTAACTTCTAAAATTGCATAGGCAAGGGTAGTTGGATTAGATGATTTCTTGTGTCCCATCCAACTTTCCCAATCCGTGATATATTTGGGGATTCAATTAGCAGTTGCTCCTCTGATCTCTGAACAGGTCATTGTGGTTGGACTATACTTGCTCTATTTCATAGGGTTTGTTGATGGGCTCTCAACTGTTAATTACCCATTCGTCTTATTATTTTCTGGGTCCCTTTTCCATCCCATCAGGAGTATGGGACAGACCAAGAAAGTTTCAAGGAAGGAAGTATATCAACAATATAAAATGATAGGAAAATAAGAATTTAGAAAAGAAGACCATTATTAAACCAACCCTCAGCTTTCTCTTCCTTAGGTTAAATAATTCTAGAAACTCCAAACTTCCTTATAGATTTTATTTCCCAATATATATCTTTCCCCTCGTCTCTAAGGAGGTTGATGAGAAATTTTAGTAGTGTTTCTCAGCCAAAAGGAGACACTAAAGGATTATGGGAGGTGAAAGGTTGAGAACACTGAGGAGGGGCAGCGGCAGCAGTGGCAGTGGTGGCGATGGTACATACCAGGCCAGCTGATTACTAGAGGAAAGAAACAAGTATTTATGAAGGGCCTACTGTGTGGCAGACATTATGCGAAGCACTTCACAAATATTATCTTATTTTGTCTTCACAATAACCCTAGAAGCTAGGTGCTATTCCCCATTTTACAGTTACATAAATTGAGGCACTTAGAGGTTAAGTGACTTGCCAGGGTCATATAGCTTGTAAATATATGAAGCTGGATTCAAGTTCAGGTCTTCATCACTCCATTACTTCATCATACACCCAGCACACTAGTTACTACATCACTAAGCTGATTTCCTAAAATAATATAATTGTGAGTAGTTAGATCCTTGCCTGGTTTACTGACCCATTTAAGGAATGATCTACAAGCACAGAATTTGTTACCACAATGGCACTTGGTGAATTTGTCCCCTTTCCACTAACCTCTCCCTCTGCCTCACCACTGCCTGGTGAATTGGTACCTTTTATGCTTGGGAGTTCTCGGTTTTCTTTAAATATTGTTCCTTTGTTCTGTATACCTTTATAATGGATGTTTTGTCTCTAGAAGAAGAAAACTGATTTTATTGCATTCTAAGCAATTTTTGACCATAAATGAGTAGACCACACTATGGAAAAGGACAAAAGGGAAACTTCCTGGACTAAAAACACCAGATAAGTGCATGAGTCTTTCTCTCTCTTTCTCTCCCTCTCTCTCTCTCTCTCGTATACTCTTGCTCTCTTCCCCTCCTCTTTTCTCACTCCTCCCCCTTCAAACACCCAAACTCTCTTTCTCCTTTTCTTTCTCCCTCTTTCCCTCGCTTTTCTCTCACTTTTTCTTTCTCCTCACAATGATAGGCTTCTTTGTCTTAATCATGGGCCCCAGAATAGAAAAAGTATTCCACAAAGAGTCAACTAATGTTGAGTACAATGCAAAGCTTATTTCCAATTTCCATACATCCAGTAAAATGTTTATCATTATTTACATTATGAATCTTGATAAGCATTATTATTATTATTATTGAGTCATATTCGAATTTAGCCAATTATTTTCTTTGTAGTTGTGTATTGTTTCTTCCTTTTCATTGGTTGTCACCCTGCATTTATGAACTTTGTTCACCATGGCTGTTTTTGACCATTATTCCAATATGATATCACTTTGATTTCTGATCTTGTACATAGTAGGGTCTTAATAGATACTCTAGGCAATAATTTTTTCTCCTACTCTTTCCATATCAATCTAATCCTATTTCAGGATCATAGGACATTAGATTTAGAGGCTGAAGAAGTATTCAAGGTCCTCTGGTCCAACTCCTTCACTTTCAAACTGAGGAAATTGAGGCTCCCGAAGAGGTTAAGTGACTTGCCTAATGTCACACAAGTAACAAGCAGAGCCTAGGATTTCAATCCAGGTCTAGCATTCATTTTGCAAGCCACTGATAGAGGTTTCAATTAACAGTGGAAAAAGGACTTTAATATTTACATTTTTATCAATAGTTTAGATTAAATTATAGGTAGCATTCTTATCATATTCGCATATGTTAAGGTGCAAAAAACTGCACAAAACTAGGAGGACAAATAATACAATGGATGACAAAGTGAGAATTTTAGAAGTCCTTGAAAGGCTAGAAACATTGAGCAGAATCCAGCAAGATAATATTTAATAACAATAAATTTAATGTCTTAAATTGGTTTAAAAGAATAAATTTGAATGCGTATAAGATGGAAGAGACATGTGTAGATAGCAGTTTATGCAAGAAAGATAAAGAGATTTTCAGTATACCAGAACTTTGATTTAAGTCATCTGTATGCTGTGAACAGCAAAAAAAGTTACTGCAATCCTTGGCCACTTTTAAAGAGGCATTGTTTCCAGAGTGGGAGAGTTACCAGGTGGAGTATTGTGTTGATTTCTAGGTACATTCTGGTTATGTTAATAGGACATTGGCAGCCAGACCAGGGTGTAAGGCCAATCTGTAAGCAAAAGATCTTTCCTGCCCATTGAATAGGCCTCAGGGGGGAGCCAACAAAGGGAGGCCTGATTAGAGGCAGGCCCACACGCTTTCTCTAACTAGATGTGAGGCCCCAGGCCCCACACTTTTTTGCTAAGTAGGCTCTGAGCCCTCAAGGCCCTGAACAGAGTTCTGAGGTTGGCATTTGGGGGCACACTCATTGAAAGAGTGTTGGTGATGAGATTCTGGGTAAGCCTTTGAAGCAGTGACCCCCGCCCCCCCCCCCAGTTTTGAAAACCTAGATGTTAGTGCTTCTCTGGTAACTATGTATTGTGATCTGGTTAGACAGAAATGTTGATCTGTTTATATTGTCTTTGTATTTACTCTGAAGTTCAGGGTGCTGGCTTTTCCCCCTGAACTAAGTGAATTTTATATGTTTGTTTAATTAAAGTAAGATTGTTACCCCCTTAAGGTTGCTTTCCTTAGAAAAGCTGATCAAAGAACCTGTGCTAGCAACCCTTCTGTGTGCTGGTGTTGTTTGTCTTTCACCCCCACAACAGCTGCTAGCAACATTGTTGTTACACAGGATTAAACCCAGGACAGAAAGAGCTTTGAGAACATGATATTTAAAAATTTGTTGGTGAGCCTTGGGGGATGGACTTGGTGGACATTTCTTCAAGCCTTAAAAGAGCTTGCATTGAGAAGAGGAAATAGACATATTTTATTTGGCCTCAAAGGACAAAACTAGGAGAAACAGGAGAAATGGTAGAGAAGCAGACTTAGGATAGAGTAAAAGCAGAAGTAAAATTTGAGCTATCCAAAAGGAAAAAGGGCTGCTTCAGGAAATAGTAGAACAACCCTTAATAGAAACTTTCACATAAAAGCCGGCTGACTACTGGTTGTTG
The DNA here is from genome assembly GCF_011100635.1 of Trichosurus vulpecula. Taxonomy (NCBI): domain Eukaryota; kingdom Metazoa; phylum Chordata; class Mammalia; order Diprotodontia; family Phalangeridae; genus Trichosurus; species Trichosurus vulpecula. The sequence continues at coordinate 343,199,326 of NC_050573.1, forward strand.
CATAGGGCATTTGGGATCAGTGAAGGGTTAAAATAAATGGCCTTTGAAGTTCCTTCCAACTCTTTGATTCTGATACTCTGTGAACCTGGCATTTACTTGGAGCACTGGCTGCTGCTAGGCTTGATAAGGCAAACTTTTGCTATGTAATCTCTTCTTTATTAAATTACTATTTACTTTTGTCTTGACTTGCAAATTTTCCTTTCCACATGTGTATAGACACTTCTAAAAAACCAACACCTGTCCGTTTTCTTTAGTGTCATTTCGCATTATCTTGTTAATATACTTGTTACTTGCTTAAGTATGAATAGTATTTTCTTACTAAACATAAGACTTCACATATCAAAGTTTTAAAGTGCATTGTCTCTACTTAAAATAAATAGATAAAGGGCATTTGTGGAACCAAGGAATAACATGAAGACTGTCTTTGGAGACTTACTTTTTTTCATTATTAGCGTAATCAATTCAGTTTGCCAACCCTTTCAGAGTGAAAATATTGTGCAAATTTCTATGCAGAATAAAAAAAGTGTGAATATCATGTTGTTTCCTTGTTTAAAGAATTGTCAGGAAGACTAGCCTTAGGCACATCCAACAAACGTTAAATAAGATAGTATTATAGAAAGTGCAAATTGAACCTAATAAAATACTGAAGCGAATTGCATAAAACTAATGTTGTAGAACTTTGCAAAAGGGAAATTTTAATCTGATTTATTTATTTAGTCCCCTTCATATATACTCCTTAAGAATGTAAGCTCCTTGAGGACAGGATATAGTTTTTTGTTTGTTTTTCGATTCCCAAGTTTCTTGCTCTTAACAATAACTCCATAAATAGATCTTTAATTGAATTTACTATAAGAAACTATAACAGAGCATGCTAAACTCTTGAATTGATGAGGATGTGACACTTAATAAGTAAGTTATAGGTAGGTTGCATTTTCTTTTGATTGAAAGACTTCCCACATTGCTAGTTGCATAACCAGAACATATCACAGATCCTTTGGTGTACTCACCTATGGATAAATTAAAGAAAAAAGATATTAATCCACATCTAGAAAAAGAACTATGGAGTCTGAATGCAGATTGAAGGATATTATTTGCTCTCTCTCTCTCTTTTTTGTTTATTTGTTTCTTCTTTCTTGTGGTATCTCCCATTGGTTCTAATTCTTCTTTACAACATGATTAATGTGAAAATAGATTCAATATGAATGTATATATAGAAAGCCTATATCAAATTAGATGCTGTCTTGTGGTGGGGGGAGGGGAGAGATGGTGAGAAAATTTGGAAATCAAAATCTCATGGAAGTGAATGTTGAAAACTAGAAATAAATAAATTATTTTTAAAAATAAAAAAAAAATATTAATTCCTTACCAGGTTAAAAGAAAGCACTGTGTAAGTAGGATGGCATAGTGGATAGAGTACTGGACTTTCAGAAAGGAAGAGCTGGATTCAAATCCTGTCTCAGATATTTTCTAGCTAGGGCGAGTCATGTTGCTTCTCTGGGTCTCAGTTCCTCATATGTAAAATGAGGGGCTTGGACGCAGCAGCCTCTCAGATCCTTTTAAGCTCTAGATCTATGACCCTGTGAATCCAGTGCCCCTCTTGTCCAGTGCCGTTTCTGCTACACCATGCTGGCTGTCTTCCACAAAGAGTGTTAAATAAAACAGTGTTTCTAATGTAGACTGCTATTTTTAGAGTGTTCGGCTAGTATTTCACGAGTATACTCTGGAGAATAGAATAAGTTGAATGATCATTGTGGAGCTTCTTGCCAAACCTGATTTAGGAAGAGGGTAATGACAGTTAAAGTGTCATTTAAAAGAGCAGGTTTTCATTTAAGCTGGTAAATAGTGAGTTACCCAGTTAGATGTTACATGAGAGAATGAGGACAACCCTGGGGCCCCTAAGAGTTTCAGGACATGTATGAGAATGAAAATAGGAAAACAAGATTAAATTTAGGAAAAGGAAAAAAGGTTGGGAATAAAGTGAACCAAGCATAGGAGATTAGGACTAGGAAATGAAAATGAACAAGTAAATTACATTGAAGACATTACTTTGTATATATTTTATATCTTTTTTGTATGTTTAAATTCTATTTTTTTAAGTCCAACCTAGGTGGAATGAACATTATTAAAAGCATGTATAGCATAGTGATGAAGATTGCTTAATGATGGTGGTTGGTACAAAATTTCTTATTTAAAAGTTTTCTCTAATGTTAATTTAAATTAATATAGTATAATGTTAGAAAGTGTGATGAAAAGTCAATATAGAATTTAGAATCACATGATTTTTGTCTTAGAGCTGAGAGGGGCCTTAGAAATCTAGTTGATACTTTTTCTATTATGAAAAAAAAAGCCTAAAGATATTAAATGATTTAACAAGGTTATACAAATAGGAAGTAACAGAACCAAGACCAAAACCCACATCTCCTGAATACTAGGCCAGTAAGTACATCTGTTACACCATACTTCCTCACATTCTGGCACATTATAAAAACTTTTCAGTTTATTTCTTTTAGACTTGGCTAGTTTATTTGTTTTTTTTCTTCCCTGGAGTGTCTAAGTTTTATAGGTTTCAAAAACTAAACTTTCTAGTTAAAGGCCTATGTGATTTTTATACTGTACTGAAAACCACTTTTTTTCTGTTGTATTTAAATTATTTATTTTTGAAGGATAGCTCTGCATAGAAGTACATTTATAGACTAGACTTCTCTTAACTGATCACTCCAGGAGCCCAGTGGTAAAGGCAGTTTGGAAATTACATATAGCTACAGGAATAGACAGGAACAGTAAATCATGAACAACTCTGAATTACCAGTTCATGAGAAGCCAGAGTTTTAGGTGCATTATTCCAAAGCACAAATATACCTACCCTGTAAAATTACTAAATGAAGATATGAGACAAGCATTGAATGTTAGATTGCTGTAGTGCCTTTGGATCATCTCTGTGTGTTTTATCTACAAGATTTCAGAGTTTCTTTGTGTAGTAGGTCTTAGAAACAACAGAATATTGAATAAAACCCCTTTAGATTACCTCAGAAACAGATTCTGTTGATAGCTTTAGAAAATGTGGTTGTTAGTAATTAAGTTAGATCAATAATTATAGAAAATTATTCGGGTCCAGATATAGTAGCTTCTGAATTGTGGCAAATTTCCCAACTTTAAAGTTATTTGTTCAGTATAAGCCTGAATTCCTACACTGATTTCACTTGTTGATAAATAAATCCTCTCATCAGCAGTGATAATAATAACTCACATTTCTGTGGCTACAAAGCACTTTCCTCACAACTACCCTTGGAGGTACAAACGAAATTACCATCATTTCACAAATTAAAAAACTGAGGTTTAAAGAAAGAAGTGGCTTGCCTGGGGTTACAGTGGTAGTAAGCATTATACTGGAATCCAGGTCTTAGAGTTTTGTCTAATAATTGGTGAGGATATTTCTCTGCTTGAAAAATGCAAGTCAGTGTGCCTTTGTCACTTCCTGGTTTCCTTCCTCTTCTCTCATGATCGGTGCAAGTGCAGATGGTGGTGGTGGTAGTGGTGGGGAGAGGCCTAAATTCCATTTTGCCAGGCGCTAGGGGGTGCTACTTCACACTCAGAATACAAGTGTCATTGCAGCTTGTGAGAAGGAACTCCCAGGCATCCTGGGCTAGTACTGGCTCCTGCAGCAGAAATTGTACAAGGAGGCAAAGGAAGAGATTTCCTTCATGCTCTTGAAGCACCAGAAGCCCTTGCATGTGAATTTCTGTTATCCTCAATACTGATTCTTGGAAAGATTTGCATGTGTGTGTTTCTTCTTCTTCTTTTGGACCATCTGGATACATTTTGACCTGAAGTATGACAGAGAACCAAAGCAGAGAATTATACTCCCCCTCCCCATCATTCATAAAAACAGCATCTAGTGTTTTATACACTCAGCCCCTTCTGTGCCCTCCATCTGTGTTTGCACATTAGGCTCATCTGCTTCCAATTAGAATGCGGCACACTGTATACACCTGTGGCAGTTTTAACAGTAGCAAACCATTGCTATTAACTTTCTTCATCATTCACTCTCTCTTGAGAAGAGGTACTATGTCTTTCAGGTGACCTGAATTAAGCTGAGCATGCTATGGAAATGTTAATAAACAATAGGGTGAATGGAATAACTTATCATAAGGAGCATATGTAACAAAAGCTATTGCATCTCATAGAGTTTAATCAATATTTTATTAATACAACTGATTTTCCTTTTCCTTTCCACTCGTGTTTCCCAAGGAAGATTTTAAGAAAATATTTAAAGATAATTTGAAAAACGCATTTTATAAATTCTCCTAGAACAATGCTAGGAGTAAAAAGCTGGTGGATTTGCAGTTACAGATAATTTTAATTCAGTTTAATATAGTTAAAATCTGTCTCTTTCATAACCTGGGATCTCATAGAAGTTTTAAATATACAGTACACCTGTCCATGCTCCCTGTCATAAACGTTGGCATACTATTTCATGTAGAAAGAGCAATAATCTGTAGTCATGGATCTGCTATGATTGTAATATAACTTAGAACATGCTGAATTATTTAAGGGCTACATCTGACTGATGCTTGATATGCTCCAGAAACCAGAACAGCAATGTTTTTTGTTTTGTTTTGTTTTTCACAATTTAGATGGAGAAACATTATAAAGTATAATTCTCACCAGAATGAAAATTTGTTATTATTTCATAATGAAAAAATATAGCCTACGGAAATGACTAAGTTTACATTTACTAAGTTCCCTGACAAATGTGGAATGTTCCTTGTGGCATAATGTTTCTTCATAGTTTTGAGAATTGGTCCAGTAGTTTATATTATAGGGAAGGAAATTGGCTTATCTTGTTCTTCTTAGAACATACTATCATTGGAAATTCTTTGATTATAGTCTAGAAAATGAAACATTCACTATTTTATAAAAACTGCTTTAAAATGGAACCTAGGGAATTATGCAATCTTGACTCCATCCCCGAATCCTAAGATGCTAATTAAGCTGGTTTTTGAAAGCATTTGTTTATAAGATTGTAATGTTAGAAAGAATATCTGAAATTGAGGAAATAGGTATTGATACTTTCTGATTTCTTGAAGAATTCTGTGTTAAAAGCCATGGGAGGCTCGAGGAAGGGTGAAAAGGTTCAGAATTACCTCTGTGGAATTAATTGAGGTTGGGTAATAATAAATAAGGTTGCCTTGTTGCAAGCCCATTTGCAACCGAGGGATAAATTTATTTTATGTAACATGCATTTATAGTGGATCAAATTGGCACAACTGCAGGATTTATGTGAATAGTAACAAAGGAGGTCTACAATGGGAATAATCCAAAGTAGCAGTTTGGCAAGGTATGAAGGGTAATAAGATAAAGGAGTAAGGGATTTTAGTATAGCAGTGTTCTTAATTTGTATGTCCTGGACCCCTTTGATATAAGCTTATGAAACCCTTCTCAGAAAATGTTTTTTTTTTCTTTTTATTTCTTTTTTTAAGGGGGAAGGCAGGGCAATTGGGGTTAAGTGACTTGTCCAAGGTCACACAGCTAGTAAGTGTGTCAAGTGTCTGAGGCCAGATTTGAACTCAGGTCCTCCTGACTCCAGGGCCAGTGCTCTACTCACTGTGCCACCTACCTGCCCCATAATTGGTTTTTAAATTAATAAAACAGCATACCCCATATTACAAAGGAAAGAAATTCTATTAAAATAGTTGTCTCTATATTTATGTAATTTTTTGATAATTTTTTAAAGAAAGAAAACCAAGTTCCCAGATCCCAGTTAAAGACCCTTGGATCATGTAGAGTTGAATTGATTCACCATGAGGTCAAGATAGAAATTTGCAAAAGCAGAAAGTATATTTTATATTGTATGACTCCGCACACTTTCTCTGCCATCTCTTAACAATCCTTTCCTGCTTGCAGTTCACTCTGGTCTTGCAGCAACATCCCCTGTTTTGCTACTTCCTCCAATAACCTTAGTTTAAAAAAAAATGACGGCCATGACTTCATTTCTCTGTGGGTTCCACTCTTGACTTACTGGATTTTCTTCACCATGTCCCTGTTTGGATAAATTTCCCCCATTTCCCCCACTTTTCAGTTTACCTTTATTATTATCTTCCCCCATAGAATATAAGCTCCTTGAGGGTAAAGCCTTTCTTTTTACTTGTATCTGTATTCTCAGAACTTGGCTCAGTGCCTGGCACATGCTTAATAAGCACATGCTTAACTTGACAACACATAAGTACTTAATTTAATTTCTTGCCATTTTAGATTTGGAAAGAGTGTTAGATGTTAAGCCCAATCTCTGTCAACATAAGAGTCTCCTTTACAACATTGTTTGGTCATCCATTTTCTATTTCAATACTCAAACACAGTGAGGTTATTTTCTCAAAAGACTATTTGTTCCATTTTTTTTAAAAGTAGGTCTAATTGTTAGTTCTTTCTTATCTTGAGGATAATTCGTCTTCTACATGAAATCCCTTCAAATATTTGAAGGATTGTTATGTCAAAGTAGGATTCATAATATTCTTTAGATCTCCAAAAGTCAGAATTAGAATCAGTGGTTAGAAGTTATAGGAAAACATTACCTTTTTCTAAATTACCCATGTGTTTTCATATACCAAAAATAGCAGGTTCATGTTATTTTTTCAAATAAAATATTTATGAAAGTGATCCTATCCTATACTTTAACAGCAATAAATAGAAATCACAGTGAGAATTTCCATGAGGTTATAGTATATGCTTTTCACAGAGAACTTATTTGAAAGCCTGCTTATAATCAAGAGAGGTCATTTGGCATGGTGAATAATGAGCTAGCCTCAAAGTGAGGAAGGCCTAGCTTATAGTCATGCCTCTGACACATATTGGATGTATGAATCTAAACAAATCAGCTTACTTTTTGGTGTTCTAGGCAACTTTCTAAGAGTCTAAGTTCCAGAGAAGGTGCTGACCCAGTTTGGTAGAGAAAATTTCCTCACCAAGGATTTCCCTATACCACTGAAATCATAGAGCTTGTCCCTAGCCCCATCACTTATAATCAGACAAAAAGTGTCAATGAACTAATATTTTGGAGAGGGGAGCATAAGAATTTTTAATTTAATATGCATGTAGATTATTAGTAACATGATTCTCATCAAAAGGTACTTGACTATAGCCTGACCTATTAGAAATGCCTTAATCTGTTTTTTTGAGAAATAAACCATTTTTTCAGTCAGCTGAGCAAATTCACAAGGTATTCAATCTCTCCTTAAAAATAAACTAGATTTTAAGTAAGATGAAAATGAAAGCATAACCAAGCTTCTGAATCATGAATGTACTTTGCAAAAGGAGTGATGTTTGTCCTGAGCCATCTCTGTGAGAGGACCTTTTTTTAATACTAAACTGGTTTTTAAGGTGATGGGCTGTAGAACTAAGGATTCCTTATATTCTTATATAGATAAGAAATACCAGCTGCAATTTCTTAATATTCCTGTGGTCAATATAAACCAGAATTTTCATAAGACATCTAATTTAGAATGTTTCTGTTAAAACTGAAGCCAAAAAATTATGCTAATAAAGTTTGTTGAAGATGATATGGATAAGCTCGTTGATCATAGATTTAGATGTGAAAATGACCTCAGAGATCCAGATTCAAACCCTATCATTTTGCAGATGAGGAAATTGAGGCTCAAAGAGCTTAAGCAACTAGCCCACACAAATAGCAAGTAGGACATTCAGGATCTGAACCCAAGCCCCTTAATGATAAAACCAGATGTGGCTGTGTCTTTAGCAACTCTTAAAGTATGAATTCACTGAGGACTTTTTTATCCTCCTAAATTGGGGTTTTTTTTGGCAGAGAGGAGACAAAAGAGAGGACAGCATATTGTGAATCAGGATCCAGACCTTGTTGATTAGCAGGGCTAAAATAGTAAAATTTATGATGTGTGTGTGGGAGTGGGGCAGTTAGTGTGTTTGTGTGTAACGACTATTACCCAAACACAAATGGCACTGTATTATTTAGCCAAACTGCCAGTTCTGCTTTTTTAGGCTCTCAAGTGAATTGGTCTCATGACCCCTAAGTTCCAACCCCTATGTTAATTGTGTTTGGTTGTGTGTGGACACATCCGCCAATCAAATCACCTACCTATGGCTTCCACCTACTATCCACTCCCTTAAATCCTATCCCTATGATGTATCTCATTGGACCACCTTTACCAAAGTTTTCCATGTACTCCTAGAATTATTGTAAATAAATTCATGACTTTTAGACCTGGAAGAAATCTTAGAAAAGAGGAAAGAAATTTTTCCTCTTTCAGATGAGGAAACTAAAGCCTATATCAAGGAAGTGACTTTTCAAAGATTACATAACTGGTTAGCGACAGACCAAGCATTCCTCAGGTCTCTTTATTCCTAATAAGGTCCTCTTTTCTCTACGGTGATATCTCAAATATTGTGACATAACTGAGCTGTATGTTTTTATTCCTTTTAGAAAAAATTAAAAGGCCCTGGATTAGTAGTAGTGGAAGAGATATGGAGGGATTACACCTTGTTCATTTCCCCAAAACTGCCTGTTACCAATGATAGTTCAGATGGGTTCAGAGGTAATTGAGGACTGATGTAATGGATGTTCTTCTTAAATGGTGTCAATTCACCAGTGAGGAGTCATCTGGTTTTCTGGGTCCTTGAAGGTTATAGAGAGCTTAAGTACATTGTTTTTCTTACTCTTCCTAGTAAACAAGAATGCTCTACACCAAGTCCTTTATTCCAAAATAATGGAGAACTGAGGCATTACTGATATTCTTATCTTCCCTAGAACTGATTCTTTGGTCCCAAGGATGGGCCCAGGGGATGAGAGGCCTGATATCTGAGTCCTTGATGATTGTGAAAGTCTGAGGTATTGTTCATTGGCCTCAAAGATTTCAGTTTCTTAGAGAAGCCATGTTCATTTTCTTTTTATTTGGATTTTTTGGCATACCTAAATGTTGAAATGAGTATTATTTTTAAAATTCTTTAAACACAGATGAGAATATTTAACATAGTCTTAGAACCTCCCTTTCTATCTCTTCAATCAGGGTAGGGAATTTGTAAAGAAAGAAAGAAGCAATGGGAAATTGTGAACCTCCTTTGGTGTGAGATAAGATAAAAAGATTCTTGCATTAGGTAGCTGTCACACCAGTAACAAGTTACTCAGGCTGCCTTCTTAGGAAGAATGCAATTATACTTCAGAAAACAGCATTTTAAAAACACTCTAAAAATAAACGTCTCTCTGAAACACCTCTATCATGACAGAAATTTGAGCAAAAGCAAGTTTTACGATGTCTTTTCCTGAGTAATATGTCTAAGTAAATTTTAATGGGGAGGAGGAAAAAATGTTAACTTTCCTTTGTAAGATGGAGGTTAAAAGAGAGAAGTGTTCAGTTCTGTTCTTGCTTACTCTGACCACCATTCATTTCCTACAAGCTAGAGAATAAGCTAACATCTGATTTAGTTACAAAGACTATGATTTTCATGTTTTCTATGAGCTAACTCCTGATATTTGAAATCTTACATTCAGTAGTAAACTCTTAATTTGGCCTGATAGATAGATAGATTATAGATATATCTATGTAGATATAGATATATATATATATATATGTATGTATACGTGTGTATATATGCATATATACACATATATAAAACTATTAATACCTTTTAAACTATCAAAACTTTAAAACTGCACTAAGACTTTTGGGACACCTTTTATGTTAGAACACTCCTGTGAGGTGTTTGGAAAGAAAAATTTAACATGATACCTTATAAAGTAAAGGACCAACAACTATGTTAGCCAAAAGCCACAGAACTGCAAGCAAGTGGCACAATATGTAGAACTCTGGGTCTGGAGTCAAGAAGACCTGAATTTAAGTCTGAATTCAAACATGTGACCCTGTGCAAGTCACTTAACCTTTGTCTTCCTCTGTTTCCTCAGCTGTAAAATGGGGATCATAATAGTACCTACCCCCCAGGGCTATTGTCAAGATCAAATAGGATTATATTGTAAAGCATTTAACATGGTGCCTGACACATACTAGGTGCTTGTCCCCTTCCCTACAAAACTTCCCAACTCACTACATTATTCTAGATGTATTGAACCTTTTCCCCATGTGTGGAAAGAAATAACATCGGTTAAAGAGAATTACATTTCTTGGTTCTTTTAGTTGTCTGACATAACATCATTCAATTATGTATGCAGTATTTAAATTGTTTATTTACCTTACTCAGAAAAAAATAATAAAATATGATTACATACTTAAAGGATTATATGTGTATCTATATACCTACTGGTTTTCTACTCATCCCTTAAAATCCCTCAAATACTACTTCCTCCATGAAACCTTAGCTCCCAGTCCTTGATAATTCATTTCACCTTCAGGCTACACATGACATGTTGTTTTGCATGTCTCCAAAGCAATTACTGCAAAATATGCATTATAGTCATCTGGATATTATTTTATTCCATGATAAAAATAAAGGTTCCATAAAGGTTAAGGACCCTGTCTTACTCCCCACCACTCCCCAAAAGAAGGAAGAAAGAAAAAAAATTTACCTAGCACTCACTAGAAGACTGTGCATATTGCAGACTTTTTAAAAGGGTGTTGAATGAATATTTGCATGTTGAATATTAGTATACTGATGTAACTTCAAGAAATTGCCTTGGCATATAACAGAATTCTGCTTAAACTTCTTTTTTAATAGATACAATGCAACAGAATTTTCTTTTCTTAACTGTGCTGTCTTTCTATTTTCCTCTCTGTATTAGATTTAATAGTAATTATGTCTATTTTAAATTTCCATATTTTGTTTTTGGACTTCCCCTGTTATTTGATTGACATAGGAAATTCCCCAGTGAATTAACTCCTTCTATCAAAACAGGTTGGCACCTTCCATTGTAGCTTATCTTAAAATTACCTGAAGCATTGATAGGTTGAGAGACTTCCCCAGGGTCAAACTACCAGTATGCGTCAGAAGAAGGACTTGATCCCAGATATTCCTGATTTGAGGCCAGCTCTCTAAGCATTATACTATATCACCTTTCATGGTCATGTTTTATTAAACAATAAGCCAATTTTCCACAAGCTGAGCGACCAGATTCTGATTTTATATAGTGTTTAGATCGAGTTACCAAAAACATGAATTTGATTCTAAAGGATGGCTAATTGTATTTTCCCCCATTTAAGTAGTTTTACTTCCAACATGTTATATTTTCTGTATTTTTTGTGTTTGTTTCTTTTTTTTAACATTGCTTTGAGGGGAAAAATTTAATATCCTCTTATTCTTCAGAGAAAGTAGACACAATTACACAAACAAAATTTGACTTACCTCTTTTCAAGTCTGAGCAAAAGCAAAATTGAAGTTGAAAATAGACTACGGTTGACAAATGCAACATGAAAGAACCTGAGAATAATAGTTATTTCGACAGAATTATTAAAGAAACAGAATATTTCTTTTCTAAGTTTAAGGTTCTGGGAAGCAAGCTTCAAACATAGAACATCCTAAATCATGTCTTATAATATAGGACTTATTAGAGTGTATTGCTTTGCTCATCTTCCCGCATTGTTGTTAATGAGAAACAGAGAATGTTTCTAATTTATTTAAAGTAAAATGAAAATTTTCATTATAATCACAGATCTGCCCCAGGATAAACTGATTATTATAAGAGGATGAGATGTTATCTACCCACTGAGGGCCTAGTTACACCTGGTTGGCATCTTCATGTTGCCCTTTGGCTCACCTCTACAAGTTTGGTTGTTCTGTGGTCATGATTCATAGCAATATATCATCATAGGAAGAATATCATTATTAAAACATGGACTTTTGTGTTGCTGGCAGGTTGGTAAAATTGGATATCCTATATAGTTTCCCAAATGTGCAGTCTGATTTCTTCCAATTCAATTCTCATATGAATTCAGTTCCAGTCTGTGGTGCCTTACCAATACTTAGATATCAGTGGACTAATTAAATTGTCTATCTAGATGCATGTTATATTGGCAATATATTTTTTTCTCCTAGTTTATTTTCTTGTGTTGATAATAAGGTTGGTCTCATATGATTCATTATGAATTTCATTTAAAAGGTTATGTAGTGTTTCAGGGCTCAGTGCAATTGGGACATTGCCAGTAGAAAATAAGAGTATTAGAAGAACTTCACCATTAATTGAATTCTGCCTGTGATATCCTCCACAATGATCCCCTATTTTATTTTTAAGATTAAATTCACTTTATTTTCCAATTAACAAATTTCTTTCTCTCCTACCTTCTCTTCTCATTTAGGGAAAAGAGAAAAAAGGAAAAGAAAACAAATACACATCATCAAGCAATACAAATTCCCACATTGGCTTTGTCCCAAAAGTAGTATCTCATTCTTTGCCCTGAGTCAATCTGACTCCATCTTTTATGATTCACTTGGTGTTGCTACTCAGAAATCTCTGAAAAAAGCTGTAATCTCTTTTGGCAGTCTTGTCTTGTTGCTCAGTCTTCTTCCTCAGATTTTGCATTGTTCCTTTTTTAAAAATAATTTTCCGTGTAAAACTATGCATTATATTTATCTGGGTTTGTTTCTGTCTGATTTCCCTACTAGACTATAATTTCTGAAAAAGAAAGGATTATGCCTTATTGAAAAATGTATCTCCAACAGTGAAAATTGGATTTCCACTTTACCTTAATCCCTACTGTTTGGTAATTACTTTCCCCTTCGGGGTGCTTTTAGGATGTTGCACATAAGTGCTTCTTGAATGAATATGAACATGACTGTGTAAATTTATATAATCAATCAATCAACAGGCATTTATTAGGCACCTACTATATAGCAGGCACTGTACTATATAATGGAGATACAAATATAAAAATTAAACAGCTTCTACTATATTCCTCTAACGACTTTTCAATTTATGATGTGTCTTTCTTATAACGAAGTTATCCCTTTATTCACATCTCTCATAAAACTGTGTATTGGATTGTCATTTGCAAGGAAAGAGAGCTTGTTTGAAGAAAAACTTTCAATGTTTCATTCTACACAGTAAAATGTCCTTGATTTCAACAAATACAATGAAATCAATTTCTTAGTCACTTATGTGATTGTGAAGTTATTGTCTCTTGCATGAAATTATCTGCAAATTGCCTGTTCCATTATAAGGTTTTCATCAAGAATAACTTTGACGTGTGTAGACCTTTCCCATTGAAATTTTATAGAAATGAGAAAATAGAAGTTGGAAACTGATAAGGTCTTCTTAGGTACCTTTTTGGTAAAAGTAACATCTATGAACTTTTCTATTCTTTTGAAATCTCGACTGGTTGAGATATCTTGAAAACTTATCCCTGAGGAGTTTAACATCTGATCACTTCAGTCACAAATATCTTTTGTTCAGGTATATCAGGTGCAGAAATCTTCCAATGAGGAGATTCCAAAATCATCATCTATGAGCACTGGACACAATAAGAAAGTGCTGACTGTTTCCATTTTGCATCTTTTTGTCGTTCCTTTCCCATTGACTTTTTGCCCTTGACTTAGTTGAATTCCTTGCTAAAGCATCTACAAGTTCATTTTCTCTTCAGGTGCTATTTTGTGTTTATGAATTTATATTTCTCATAAATTTCCATGATCTTCCTTCATAATGTTTTGCAAATTCACTTATAATACAATGGCATTGCTGTTGGCAGTCAGATCTCTCCATTTGACAAAGAGTTTATAGCTTGGATACGTTTCCTAGACTCTTTCAGTCTCCTTGGAATATTGAATTATTTTACTAATGATAGTTAAACTTCTGTAATAAATGATCATAGTAAATGCCTGAACTTCTAGCTAACTTCTATTTTTTTATGTTGGTGGGATCTTTAAACAGATCACGTTGGAGTTACTGCAGTAGCCTTTGTCTTTGCATTTTCATTCCTCTGGTTTAGTATCTATTTTTTACTTTAATCTAACTCCTTGATAAATTGACAAAACAAATAAGGTATTTTCATTTTTAGTGGCAGTTAAAGTGCTAATCAGGCTGAATGTCATCCAACAATTTTGTTGATGAGTATTTGTGATACCTAGTTGGCAGATCCTTCTTAGTGTTCAAGACCTTGTCCTTTTTCATTTCTTGATGCTGAATCATACTATTCAGCATAGTTTTTATCAGTTTTCCTCAAGGCCTCTTTTATGTTGAAATTATCAAGGATCTGGATATATATTGACTGAATTTGGAGGATCTTATAAAAATTCTTCAAGGAATTCTTTTACTGCTTTACCCTCCGCACAATGAATTGACATGTAAGCTACAATTATCTTCATGGTAATGTTTTCTAATGATTATGAGAGCATAACTTCCCATGAAATTGTTTCTAACTCCTTTAGGTTATGCAGTAAAACCAGCTCTGCCAGTTCCCCCATTCCCCTCTTTGAAGATAACCTATAACCTGTCCTTCCATTTATCTATAACTTAATTTCTCTTTTTTTCACTAACAATGAAAGTGTTAATATGGATGTGGATTACTTTCTCTGATAGCTTGTACTTTGGTCATTGGATAAATATCACATTCTAAGACTAAAATAGGCTAAATATTTGTAAACAGTATAAGAAACAAAAATATGATTCTTTATAGCCTCTGCCAGTCATTGCAAAATTAGGTTAAACATTCTACATTCTTTTAAACACTAATCCTTTTATAACATGCTTACCAATCCCTTTATCATCTTGGATGAAATTTTTTTTCTGTCTTTGATAATTAGGTGAAGTATCTTGGAGGAGGGAGCTTTTGGACTTGGTCTTGAATAATAGAAGGGATTTTGATAGGCAAAGAATGCAAAGGGGGATGATATTTGAGGTGGACTGAATTCATGAGGGAAAACAAGAAGGTGGCAAAATGTAAGACATGCTTGAAGGATGGCAAATAATCTACTTAGCTAAAATTGAAGATTTATATATAGGATTCAGGGGAAAGAACACTGGAAAAGTCAATAGATTTCAAATTGTTGAAGGACTTTGGAAAAGTCAATAGATTTCAAATTGTTGAAGGACTTTGTATTCTATCTAGGCTAAAGAATAAAATATGGGAATATGTGGAGAGAGAGAGAGAGAGAGAGAGAGAGAGAGAGAGAAAGGAGGGCAAACTAGGACAGAAATATAAGACTCTTTGCTTGCTTTTGGATTAACAACAAATATGGTTGAAAATAAATTTTTCTACAGTACTTAATGTCCCAAATATGCCAGGAAATAGTATTATCTTATCTCTCCTATAAACAGACATCATTCAGTCCTGATCCAAGATCTTAGATCCTACACTCTTGTCCTTCTAGTTGATTATATTTTGGCCAAAATATTCTTAGAAGCTAAAGTTTCTCAGTTTCAGAAAACAAATATAAATCTAGAAAATCTTTTTGGAAGAATAATTGAAATAGAAAACTTTATAGTTCTCTATTGAGAGTGAATGATTACCTGCAAAGAACATTATATCTAGATTTTTTTCCTCTGCTCTGCCCCCATCCTTGACTCTAAACTGAACAAGTAAAATGCTACTACAAACAGTTGAGAATCTTTTAATCCGACCATATCTGCTAAATCAGTTACTCTTAGAATATCATCTGCAATGATTCTTTGGGTGGCCAGTATTGATGATAGTACAATCCAAATCAATTTTATAAATTTATTCAGGATTTTTTTTTATATACAACACTGTGCTAGGTCATCCTGATATAAAGATAGATACTACAGATTTCACACAGTTTACTACTTTCAAGGAACTTTCTATCTAATGAGGAAATGGGAATATACACACACAAAAAGGTGATCAATGGGTGATTATGTGTGTAAAGAAGAGATCCAGGCAAAGCATTGCAAAAATTTTGAGGGGGATACCACTTTGATCTTCCAAAGGCATGAAGGAGGAAATGGCACCAAGTTAGGCCTTAAAGGAAGAGAGATTACAACAGATGAAGATGGGCAAAATCCATTCCCAGCATGGCAGATATTGTGAGCATAAAAAGAGATGCAGAAGAGGGCAGACAGATATCTAGAGGTTGTGAGTAAATGGTTCACTTTGGCTGTACCATGAAGCATATATGAGAAAAAAAAAACCTAGAAATGTGGGTCAGAGGAATGGGCCTTGAGTAATGGAAGGGAATTTGTAATTTTTTGGTAAGTGC
The DNA here is from genome assembly GCF_011100635.1 of Trichosurus vulpecula. Lineage (NCBI taxonomy): Eukaryota > Metazoa > Chordata > Mammalia > Diprotodontia > Phalangeridae > Trichosurus > Trichosurus vulpecula. The sequence goes on from NC_050573.1 coordinate 343,215,445, forward strand.
TAGAAAGCCATTGAAGAGTTACTGAGGTAGCTGTATTGGAAGGATTGGAAATGGAATACTTGCAAAAAAAAAGAAGATGAATTAGAAAGCCCATAACAGTCTACCTTAGAAGAAACTATGATATAATAAGGACATTGACAATCTAGGGAGTGTCCAGAAGAGGACAAACAGAATGGTGAAGAGCCTTGAATCCCTATGATTTGAGAATCATTTGAACTGTGCATGGTTAGCCTAAAGAAGAAATGATGGGGGCATGGTATCTGTCTCTGAGTATTTGAAGGGCTATCATGTGGAGAAGGGACCAGACTTACTCCATTTGGCCCAAAAGAACAAAACTAGAAGCAAGGGGTCAAAGTTTCAAAGAGGAAAATTTGGTCTAGGTTATCAGTATAAATTTCATGAACTTCGGGCTACTTAAAAATGGAATGGGCTGCCTTGATAAATGTTGAGTTCTTCTTTTTTTGAGGTCTTCAGGCACAGTCTTCATTATCTGCTGTTAGGTATGTTTTAGTGGGGATTGTTTTGTGCATTGTATGGATTAGATGGCTAGCTCTCAAATTCTATGGTTCTCTGATGCTCTGAATTGAGGAATACCTGACCCAAGGTGTGCCCAAGACATTTCTGAGAGTGGCAGAGAGACAGAGACAGAGAGAGACAGAGACAAAGAGACAGAAAGAGAGACCGGTGGGGGAGGTGGGAGGGCTGGTACAAATTGACATAGTCCACAGTTGTAAAAGTTTCCTAGCTTGAGGGTTCCATGAGAGTCCAAGGAGAATCTCAGCCACCATGAAGTCTGCAAGACTGGGTATCAAAAAGAGAGTAGCCAAATTAATAGAAAAATACATTTACTAGTGTGTTAAGTTAAATTGTTCAAGCTGGTAGAAGCTTCAGCTCCTTTGGATACAGATTAGGTTTTTATAGCTTTTTAGTCCCAGAGTGTACAGCCAATTAGTTCCATTCCCCATGGCAAGAAGAAAATGTGGAAGGGGGGATGTGAAAGCCTGGAGTCACAAGAATTGATGAAGATCAGTTGAATTCTTCCTGTGGGAAAATACATTTCTCTTGTTGGAGATCTCCATTATTACAGAGATTACTAAGACAGAATCAGTCTGGCTCATCCAGGTACAACCAGTAAAGATATGAATAGCCTGAGGGTCTCATTGATGTAACCCCCAAACTCTATTTCTTTGTCCTCAAAGGTTTCTTTACCTTGGGAGAAGTTTCTCCAGAACTACCAGTACTCATGTTCATCATCATTTTCTACGCCCCCATGATTGCCTCAGGAATGTTTCAGTCACATTTAAAGGAATCGTGAAAAAAGGAAAAAAAATCATAATATGTTACAATATAGTTTGGGTTAACATTCCAGAATAGTCACCATTCACTTCTTTTCTGGATGACCTTTTCTTGGGAAATCCTTCCTGTAATCAATACCTTTTTCAGTTTTGAAAGAGCAGGCACTGTTTTCATAGCATAAGTCTTTGCAACAGTGGGGAGCAAATCATCCCCACTAGACAGGAGTTAAATCTGGTTATCACCGTTACTTCATTTTTAAGGAAGACCCTATTCTGTTCTCATTTTCCTAAGGGTAAACGTCCTAGAATAATAGAATCTCTTACTATTACTTTACATATTACTCTTACTATTATGTTTAGGCCCTTTTAGGCTCCAGCCTTTTCATGTACTCACTTAGAATGAGGCCCATTCAGTGAATAGGCCTCTTTAAGAAGTGTGAGTCAAAGGATGTCCCTTTTAATTAGAAAAAAAAGAAAAAAAATCAACCTGGGAGGGGAAAACCCTCAAGGTTGCTGTTCCAAAGAGAAAGTTACCATTGACATTCACTCTAAGCCAGGAGGGCTCAAAATACAGCCATTAAGTAGAGCTTGGGCAGGGACCTATTGTGGCCTAATCTCTGAGCTTCAGAGTGAACTGGGAAGGAAGGAAGGAAGGAAGGAAGGGAGAGAGGTAAGGAGGAAGGAATGAAGGAAAGGAGGGAGGAAGGAGGGAGAAAGGAAGGGAAGGAGGGAGGGAGGAAGGAAGGACAGATTCATTAAACACAAGGCACTATACTTAAGTGCTTTACAAATATCTCATTTTATCCTCTCGATAACCCCAGGAGATCAAAACGTACATGTGGAGAAGGAAGGTATAAGAAGACTGAAAAGGTGGGATATAGCAGAGGAAAAACTATGACAATGAATAAATTCTCTTAATTAAAATGTGTTTAGCATACAGAGCAGTGCCCATGGGGGAAAGCCTGCATTGGAGGCAAGGGACTTGAGAGCTACACCTACACCTGACACTTCATTACGGTCCAAAACAAAGGAAGCTGGAGGAAGCTAGAAATAGCTGAGGGCTCTTCAGTGTTCTGTGGATATCAATACATGTGATCTTGTCTGATTATGTTCTTATGGGTACAGTGGTGTACCGCTTTACTCTATCTCCTTACAGCCTTCTACCTCCTTCGATCTTCCTCTTTTCTGCTACTTCCGTTCTTTCCATTCCTCTCTTTTCTTCCTATCCTTTTCCTCTTCTTTCTCATTTCTTTTGTCTGATTTGAATCACCAAACATGGAATAATTAAGAGAACAATGGATTTGGAATCAGAAGACCTAGATTTGAATCCTGGCTCTGACATTTACTACCTGCATTAGTTTCCTCTTTAAGAAAATAAAGGGTTGGATTAGATTACTTCTAATCCTTTACCAGCTCTAAATCTCTGATTCTACAAACCCATGTCCTCTGTTTCTACTTCAAGCATTTCCTGAGGGCTATTTTTTTCAGACTCAGGTTGAAAACAGTAATGGCTTTAAAAATATAGTGAAGTTTAAATATGAATTTAAATTTATGTCTTATATAAATACATTATGTAAATTCTATAGGGTTTAAATTAGTAGACAACAACAGGAATGGCAGTGTAATTCTGCACTGTGGGAGTAACTGTGGGCTTTGTCTTTAGCAATTTATTCATCTCCCTTCTGACTGTTTTGTTCAGCTGGTCTTATTCTTATTTTTTGTCTTTTTTCTTAGCAATTTTAATGCATCCAAAGAGTAGTTATCAGGGGTTTGTAATAAAAGCTTATCATGAGGTAATTATGCCATTGGTGCATTTGAGCCTGTGCCTGATGCCTGATAATCTGTAGGATGAGCTCTCCTGATAACTGGGATCCCTATAGTATCTTGCCGATAGCATCTGTAACATGTTCATCAACCAGTCAAAATAATTCCTAAAGCTCAGAATATGCCAATGCAAGCAACCATGAAAATTAAATAATGATGGTAGTAATAATTTACAATTTACAAAGAAACAAGATTACTGGAGGAATACTTGTATCAAAATGGTTTACTGTGGTTGAAAGAAATGGGCTAAATTGTAGGCTATACATTCAAAATTAATTTAATTTCTCATGCTTCTCTTCCCAATTTATGTTTATCTGAACATGATACTATCATCCTCCCAGTCTTCTGAAATTGCGGCCTCAGAGCTGTGTTTGACTCTTGCCTCTCCCTCACATCCCACATCAAGTCAGTTCTCGTGCCCTGCCAGTTGTATCTCCTCTAGGGTTAATTCCTTTATAGTCGCATGGCAACCCTGCAAGTTCAGTGTTTCATTACCCCTCACCAAGACTATCACTTTTCTAGTCTATTCTTTATATAGCTGTCAAAATAAACAATGTAATGAACAGCTATGGCCATATCATCCTCCTTCTCTAAAACAATCTGTGGTTCTTTGTAGCCTCTGGAATAAAATATAATCTAGCCAGGAATTTTAGGCCCCCCCCCATATTTAGCTCCAACCTTCCTTACCAATCTTTTTGTAAAAATAATTTACTCCCCTTAAAATACTGATATTCCAGCTAAACTGATTAAGAAGGCTTCCTCTATATCTAATTGCCTTCTTCTACCTTTACAATTCATTCGAACTGTCCACCAATCTGTTATGCATAGAATGCTCCTGTTTCACCTCTGTCAGTTATACCTGAGCTCTTGTCCATTGAAACAGAGGAGATGAAGTTTGAGTTTTTGCTGATTTTGTTTTTAAAGAGGTAACCTATGATTTCAGTGGTCTTGGGAACTTCTTGTGAGGAAACTCCCCTCTACCAATACAGGTCTGCATCTGCTCTGAAACCTTTAGTCTTAGAGAGTTGCCTAGAGCATTACAAAATTAAGTGACTTGCTTAGCCAGTATGTGTCAGAGCCAGACTTCAGTACAGGTCTTCCTGAGTCTTCAAACCAGCCCTTTATCCATTGTTGTTGTTTTGGCCAGTAATTTTGAGGGTCTTCCCCTCCCAAGTTGATTTTTGTTTTGACTAGGTAAAAGAGGCCACTTTTTGTCTCATTTATTACCTAGCCTTAATCACTGAATGGGCATTGCCTCAGACAAACTGAGACCTGGGAAAGACCTTAGCTTAAAAAGGCCAAGGTCTCCCATTGCATCCAGGACCATCTCCAATCATCCTAATCCATATCTTGCCACTGGACCCAGGTGGCTCCAGAGGAAAGAGTGAGGCTAGTGATTTTTCATGGCCCTGCCTCACTTAAATCCAATTCATTTGCAAGTCAAGACATCACCTTCCTGATCATTGATCCTCTTCAAGAATGAAGGACAAACAACAACAACCACAATGTTGCTGTTCAGTAGTATGTGACTCTTTGTGACCCCATGGACCTTAGCACACCAGGCTCTTCTGTCTTCCACTGTCTCCTGAAGTCCGTCTGAGTTCATGTTCATTGCTTCCATGACATCTATCCATCTCATCTTCTGCCATTACATTTTCATTCAACCTTCAGTCTTTCCCAACATCAGAGTCTTTTTTCAATGAGTCCTGTCTTCTCATTATGTGGCCAAAGTATTTAAGTTTCAGCTTCAGTATTTGACCTTTCAGTGAATAGTATGAGTTAATTTCTTTAAAGTGTGTATTGATTTAATCTTCTTGCTTCCCAAGGGACAGCAGGGACTCCCAAAAGTCATCTCCAGCACCACAACTTGAAAGTGCTGATTCTGCGGTGCTCAGCATTCCTTATAGTCCAACTCTCACAGCCACACACTGCTACTGGAAAAACAATAGCTTTGACAATAGGGGCCTTTGTCAGCAGAGTGATGACTCTGCTTTTTAGTGTACTGTTCAGATTTACCATAGTTTCCATTCAAGGAGCAAGCATCTTTTAATTTCATGGGTGCAGTCACCATCCACAGTGATCTTTGAGCCCAAGAATATCAAATCTGACACTGCTTCCAGTTCTTTTTCCTCTATTTGCCAGGAAGTGATTGGACCAGTTGCCAAGATCTTAGTTTACCCACTACATCATGCTTTCTACTATTATCTCCCCTAAATTCCCAAGAAGTGTGAGGTAAGGAGTAAGCTGCTTCTCCACCCATGCTAAAACTGAAAATCTTCCAACATTGCGGAAGTATACCCTCGACTCGTCACTACCCTGACATCTGTGGAATAAAATTCTGAAATTGCATCTAATAATCTTTACCAGTCTAGCCTTTCTAGTAACTGGGCACAGGTTATATATTGAAATTAAAATATCCCTTCAGAATGCCAACACTGACATTTGTATATGGAAAGTGACTTTTGGTTAGCTGGTTGCTCACATGTCAAAGATGTGGCCCATTGTGATAAGGTCAAGTCAGAATCCTGAATTACTGTCAGGTTGTATTTGAGATGAAAAGTCACTAAGACAGAGTAAGTTACTTGTACTTGCTTTATACTCTGAATTTAGCATAAACAGCTTAAGTCAGAATTATGTAATTAGGCCTGTGGAGCAGCTTTCACTCTTGCAATTAAATGTTTTGGGGTAATGTGCCTAAAAATGACTAAATCTTGAAGGCTACTTTATAAATTATGCAGGCAGAAGAATCAGATTTATTCTTCTTTCTAGTCTTAGATGTTTTCAACAAATATTAATCTCATTAAAGGGAAATAGAAAGACTATTGTGGTATTAGGGTTGGTTGTGTAATGTGTTCCTTTCCCATATAATTTTTAAATTATATTAGTTTTCCAAAAGATTTAGCTCTACAGTTTTTTTTTGTTTACTACAGTTCCTTATGCCCTTTTCTAGAAATCGCTTAAAAGTTGACAATTGAGTATTGATAGTGTCTTAGAATATAGAGCTAAAGGTGATCTTGGAAGTCATTTAGTCCAATCCTACTATTTCACAGATGAGTAACTTGAGGCCCAGAGAAGGAAGTGACTTGTTCAGGGTCACGCAAATAGTAAAAGCAAAGCTTGAATCTGAAATGGGCTTTCCTGACTTCAGAACTAATACTCTTTCCTCTGTATCACACTGCTGCTACTGATGTGCTTGGGCATGACTCTGGATGTAACCCATCTTGTCATTTTCCATGTAGCAGATATTGATTTTCCTCCTCTTTATCCTCTGTGCTTCCACTGAAGAGGAAGTTGAAGAGGGAGTTTGGTTTACCCACACCTCGTATTAACACAGGCTGCCAACAGCACATCACATGGGCTGAGTGAACACTGTTTTCATGACCAATCCAGGAAAAATGTTTCATCCCTACAAAACTCTCAGAGGTGTTTGAAGAATGAATGGATTATAAAAACTTATAAAATACTTAGAGCTCCCAAATTTGGAAGTGACAGGCTAAAAAAAGTTAATAAGTTGCATGCTTTTTAGGATATAGCAAATGAGTTGTTAAGGTTTAAATAACATCCAGATTATAATAATCTTCCATATCTCCTTCACTCTGAGAAATCCCACTCTCTGTGCCTTGAGAAAGAGTGAAGAACAACAAGAATGCTATTAGGATTGGCTGTAAAATTATTTTTAAAAAAGGATGTCTAAGAAAAGGGAAATATACATATATGCATATATGTATATAACTAGTTTTAATTCTGGGGTTTCTTGTGTTTCATGTCACTTGAAATGTCTGCCCCAATTGCTCAGTTTGCATATGAGAGATATTAATTACCTATCATAAAGGATATTACAGTGATTCATTACTATGTATAAATCAATGAAACATAACATCACCTTGTAAGTTTTAAGTATTAAATTTGTTTCTAGCTCATTTATCTACTTATTTGAACTACAAACTATAAATTTGCCAAATGTAATCAAATTTTGAAAGGTCATATGGTATAATAGACAGAGAGCCGGCCTCAGAACCAGGAAAACCTGGGTTCAAGTCCTGCCATTGACACAATGTCACTGTGACTCTGGGAAAGTCACTAAGTCTCTACAAATATAAGTTGCAGAGATGTAAACTCGCATTGATAGAAGGAGTTTCCTCATATGCAAATTCCCTATATGGGTAAAGTCACCAATCTCAATCCAATCACTGAATGTACTTTTACAATTATGAATTGATATGAGAAAGGATGTATAAAAATGCCTTTGTTCAATGATCTACACAGGCACTAATTTCTGAACTTATTTTTTTAAATGATGGTACATTGAAGTTTTGTGCTCCGGAAGGACATTTCAGGTATACAAATATTATAAGCCCACAGAACAGTAGCAGGTTTATTTTTGCTTCCCATATTGCTATTTATCATGTTGGTCAATACCTACTGAATACATAATCTAAGCATCTAATTTTCAGCATGTATGAGTTTCTTACAGTTTCTGTAGCACCTTTCCTTCACATAGATCGCTAACAGAAGTATTTCATTTATAAATTAAACATGATTCCCAAATGGCAACTGTGAAGAAGATCCAAGGTGAGATGTCATTTTAACTACAAATAACAAGTCTCCCATGTCCTGAGACCATAAGCCAACAAATTAGAAAAAAAAAGTATTAGTAAAGATGGTGCATTCCAATGCCAAACTTTGTTGTCAGAAGTTTTGTTACCATAGGTAGATATAATATTAGAGACACAAGAATTCAGTCCAGATATTTGGAGTTATGTTTTTTTCAACTCTCAGTAAGGGTTAAAAAAGGAGGAAGAATAATAAAATGAGAAGGGAGGGTGAAATGAAAAAGACAACAAAAAAGATTAAGAAAGAGGAAGGAGGAAGGAAAGGAGAATTGAAGTAAGGTGGCCTCTTCTTTCCCTTCCCCTTTAGAGAGGATGGCATTTGGCTCCCTGGTGCTACCAATTCTATTTAATTCAATTCAAAAAATTATTAAGCACCTGCTGTGTGCAAGGCTTCATATTAAATGCCACTGTTGCAAAGATGAAATAAAGAAGAGCCCTTTCCCTCTAGGAGATTAACCTGTAATTGGTGAAATGGCAGTTACACAAATAGCTATGATATAAAACTGAACATGATAAGTGTAAAGGGCATGTTCAATAAAATTTCTATGGAAAACTGAGCACAAGAGAGAGCCCCTTCAGCAGAGCTAAAAACAAAAAAACAAAAAAACCACAATAGTGTCCTCAGGGAGCTGTCCACACCTGAACTCATGCTACTCCAAGGGAACGAACTAATGGCAAGACTAGGTCTCCAAAGAAACTTATCACTGCCTCTGCCAAAAACATCAAATTGATAAGTTTGTATTCCTTTTGAATGACCTCAAGCCTGTTTGTACATCTGATTTCCTTCACTCTTGCCAGACCATTGACTCCGTTTACCTACTTTGTCCTTTGAATACTGATGCTACCACTTTTCCACCCCCTAGTTTCTTCCTCTGAATCCACAATCACAGAATTGAAGTGATAGATGGCATTAAGGGCTCCATCCAGCACAACCCATACATGAAAGGAATCCTCACTAGAACAAGCCTCTGCCTGAAGACCTCCAATGAGGGTGACCTGACCACTTCCTGAATCAGCCCATTCCACTTTCAGACAGCTCCATCTGCTAATATGTTTTTACCTACAGCTAGATTAAGTTTGCCTCCTGGCAACTTCTACCCATAGATTCTGGTTCTGCCTTACTGAGACAAATCAAACAAATCTGACCCTGCTTCTGTATGACATTCCTTCAAATACCCAATAATAGCAATACTGTGGCCCTTGAGTCCTCTTTGCTTTGGGATAAACATGCCCAGTTCCTTCAGGTTTCCTGCTTCTGGCCCACAAAAGTTGTCTGCCTAGAAATAAATAATTCTCAGCTTTATATATGCTAACTCATATCCCCTTATCACTATAACCTTTAACGTTATATCTCATCAGACTCCATAGACAGCTCTTAGTTATAGCCCCTGGAGGATTTTACAACCACACCATTGCCCTGGAAGGGTCAGACAGAATAAGAATAAAAACACATCAAAAAACTACAAAGAGAATTTCACTATATAGGATATGGTCTTTGAAGCAGGAATTTTCATTAGTTCTAAATCTCTCTGGGCATTTCACATGGGATCATAGATTTAGAGATGAAAGGGCCCTTAGAGATTGCCAAATCTAACCCCTTCATTTTACAGATGAGGAACCTGAAGCTCCAAAAGTTTGTGACATATCCAAAATTATAGAGACAGGTACTAGCCTTGTGATTTCACTGGGATAAGGAACTCCATGAGGACTAAATTCCCTGTATCCCAATTCATGTTCGTATCCTCTCTCTGAAGCTTAAGAGTCTTAGTTGTACAGAGCAGTGGTGTCAAACTCAAACAGAAAGCTAAACTATAAGTAAGAATCTTTGCAAGCCACATGTTGACTTAGAAAACCACATATTCACATTACCTATGTCTTGTTATTGTAGTTTTATTTATTTTATTAAACATTTCCTAATTATATTATAGTCTGGCTCAGGAGTATGTGGCATATCTGCTCTAAAACCTGAGGTTAAATGACTTGCCCAGGGTCACATAGCCAGAGTATATGAGAGAGGTGACTTAAACTCAGGTCTTCCTGTTTCTAAGACCAGCTCTCAATCCATCACACTACAATGGATCTTTGTAACTTAATATCATAAAAGCAGTAAATATCAAAGCAAGGATTCAAACCCAACTTCCTTTCTACTGTGTGTTGTGAACACATATGGCAGGTTAGTTAACAAATGACATGTTCCTTACTAAAAATTTTGTTTTCTTTAGTTTTTTGCTCTTTGGCCATTTTGGCACCAATCTCTTTTGACTTTTGGTTCACTCTATCTGAGGCAAAACTTTTTAAAGATTTTTTTTAATTCCCCAAATTTCATGAGGGTAGGGGGGTGGGGTGAATGAGAGGAAATAGACTCTAGGTCTTATCTAAAGAATTCTAAGGTAGAAGCTTTTTTTTTTCAGGAAATGGCAGTCTCCTTAGATTTAGAAACATGCTTCAGGAGGACAGAATTATGTTTAATTGCTTCTACCTAGTACTTTCATAATTTTTCCTCAAGGATCAGTGATTTTGGTGGTAACGATATTCCTTCCACAATCTGCTACAGCTTAGTAAGTGGTCATTGTGAGCCACTGGGCCTAAAAAATTCACCACTCCTATGTCCAACTTCATGATGTGAGCCTCTTAACCGTGCTGATATGCAAAAGATAGATATCTAGTCTGGCACAAAGATTCTATTCAAAAGTATTTCAAGCTAGGTAGGAGCAGTCAGAGCTTGTACCTTAAGGAATCCAGGATCATCACCATCAAACAGGGAACCAGCTATTAATGGCAGTAGATTTGGTGGGTACAGAAAGAAATTTATTTATCTAGTCATTTGAATTTTCCCGTTCCTGATTAATTTTGCTTCCATTCTCAGAAACAATGACCAACTATGTTTGGATAGGTTAGTGAATTCTGGTCCACTGTGTTGCTTTTATTTGCCCATGGACTTTCTGTCTTAAAAATGGGCAGAGCAAACCCGAGTAGCCTGTTTGGGTTTGTTTTTTATTCTCCCTATGACATTTGACTGGGTACTTCCATTTCAAATTTCCTAATATCATTGCAGTATCTTCAGATACTTTTTAGTTCATAGGCTGCTATATATTTTCCCACTTTGTATGTCTGAGAAGTAAAACAGTAATTTGTAAAATTGGGATTTATGCAATGCCATACAGTGCCACTGTCAGTACATGATATATGTGCTCCTCAGACACTTTCTAATTCCCCCTTTTTAGTCCCCCTGACCACAGGGCCTTGAATATAATGACATAAAGAGAAATACAAATAAAGTGCTCTGGAAGTTTACAAAAGGGAAAGATGGCTTCCTTGTTTCTACTTGGTAAAAATAGGGTGAAGGTATCAGTTTCTTGTGGCTAATTTATGGGAGGATCTGAAGCAAGTTTCACAGGATAAGAAAGTATAGACTTGCTGTGTTCTGCACCATGGTAGGGAGTACCCACAGTGATGAGAGAGCAGAACTGTCAAAGTAAAGGAAGAGAAGGAGAAGAAAGAAGAAAAGAAGGAAAGTAAGAAAGACACAGAAGAAGGATTACCTATCAAAGAGTTGCCTCATCCAGTACTATTCCCTCTACTACAAAGTTAAATATGTTTCCTATGGTCCTGCAGGTAGTGAGTGGCAAGAACAGGACTTTGACTCAAGTCTTCTTACTCTTCGTTGGCTGGCTGGTGCAGTGCTTAAAGCATTGGCCCCTGAAGTCACTAAAATCAGAGTTCATTAAATCAGGCCTCTGGTGCTTAATAGCTGAGTGGCCCTGGACAAAGCACTTCTCCTCTGCCTCAGTTTCTTCTTCTGTAAAATGGGAATAGCAACTCCTATCTTCCAGGGTTGTTGTGAGGATAAAATGATATAAGATTTATAATGTGACTTGCAAACCTTAAAGTGCTATAAAATGGTGGCTGTAAAGTTGTATAAAGATATATCACATTTTACTAAAAAATCTGAAGATACTAAAAAAATAATTAGGATGGAGGAGGAAAATTGAGAAATCTGGGACAGTAGGAGGGACTTGTTTAAATCTCCTTCGTTCACCATATCACCTGTTGAGAATGAATTAGGCATACGTAAGGTTGAGACTTTAGAACTGTAGGAAAAGTTTAAAATGGACTATGTGGAGATGTAACAGAGAATCCACAAAAATTGTTTAATACCTGTGAAAACCCAATTGAGGTGAGAGTGAAATTATAGGGGACTTAATTTTATTTCTTTAGCATTCCCCAGTAACACTGATAGCTATTCCTTTTGAATATCTAGAACTAATAGCTACTCTACAACTCATTTGGAAAACATTAAATGAAAGGAAATTATGTTTATCTAAATCATTTATACTATTTGTTAGAGAAGCAGATTGGAAAATCTGAAAATAACAAAGAAGTAAATAATGAAATCATCCCTTGATCTTAGTTAAAATGACCAGCTTTAGATCTGTTATTTTCCAAAATGCTGAAAGTAAAAACAAATGAAAAAAGGAGACATTTCTATGCTTTGAACTGTATTTTTGTAGTATTTAAAAAATCACTTTCTCAAAGAAAAAATTGGGAGTGAAAAACACACCAAAAAATTAAAAGTAAATTGAACAAAATTATAAAGCTCAAATGGGACTTAAATGAAGGGATATGAGAAAACATCCCAAACCTAAACTATTCATGGAGGTGAGATGTTCTCAGGTGTCAGACATAGCATGTGTTTTCAAACTTTATCAATGTGGTGCTGACTTTTTTTTTCTTCTCTAAAAATGTATTATTTGTCATATGGGAGAGCTCTCTGGGAGGGGAAAGGGGGAAGCATTCAAGGGATACCATAATGATGTGAGAAATAGAAAATATTAATAAATTTATTCAAATTGGGGACAAACATTTCTAAATATGTAGATGGTGTGTTTTTGCTTTATAGGCACATATTTTATAATTGTGCAATATTATCATTATAGGACTATCCAAAGGTGATGACAATGATTTTAAATGTCTTATGACCTATAATGTTATAATTTTAGAATGTTTAGGGTATTTTCCAAATTATGAAGAATTTTTTAAATTTAATTTAATTGAGATTTTAAAAATTCAAATATCTTGATCTAGTTTAGATGATAAAATCATGGTTGAGTTAGATTTAAAATATAAATAAAATGCATTTTTACATGTTCCTATCTCCAGGATTTGCCTTTCCATAAAATATAATTATGCCACAGTCTTTCATACAAAGTAATTTCTTTCAACTTGTTTGCTTCCAATAGATAAACCACAGCTACCACCACCACCACCCCCATGGAGAATTGCTTTTTGAGAAGCCATCTAAAAAAACTGAATTTAGTTATCTCAAATTTATGTTTCTCCTATATATAAAACCTTAGTAGTTCACAAATAAAAGTGGTTAGAAAGGTGGATTGGTTGGAAAAGACACTGATTTGGGTATCCAGAGACCCCATTCTAGTTCTGGCTAGGTTATTCACTGGCTGTGTGTGGCCTAGTCACTTCCTTCTCCCTCCCTGGATGCCCTGGTTCTGCTAGATGAGCTGTCCTCTTATCTTGCTGAGTCCATGCCTCCTTGCCCCTTCCAGTCTCCTCATAATGGCCCAAGTGGTTGCCCTCTTGCCCACTCCCTTCTAACACAACTTTGTGTGCTATTTCTCCCAACGGAACATCAAGTTCTTGAGGGAAGAAACTGTTTTGCTTACCTTTATCCTCAGGGTTTAACTCTGGCAGACAGTAAGCAATGAAAAAATGTTCTCTCTCCCTTCCACCCTTTAAGTTTCCCCTTATTTAAATTGAGGAGATTTAACTGCATGATCCTTTCAAGCTTTCAAACTCCATAATTCTACGAACAAGTAAAGAAATCAGAGGAGTAACAGTTCAGCCTAAAATCATCTTGATGAATTTAGATCAGAGGTTTCAAACATATTACTCAGGCCCCATGCAGGCCTCAACACTGCTGAATGCAGCTGGGAACCAGATTAAATTGTATTTGGGAAATATTTGGCAAAATAAATAACAAGCAGAAAAAAATAGCACCACATTCTAAAACTAAGTCAATATGTGGCCAGCAAAGATTGTCCCCTATTTCTGTTTGAATTTGATACCCCTGAATTCAGTGGACATTTTGAATATGTGTTGCCTAATTAACAGCTAATTTACACCTTTAGTAATTGTATATATCAAATAATATGAGATCTTCCTCATCTTCTGTTCCTAAAAATCTGCCCTTTTCATTTTATTTATTTCAATGATACTCAGTACTTTCCACCACAGAGAATTAGAGCCAGAAAGAACAGTAATATTTTTTTTTGGTAAGGGTAAAACAGTATTATATGTAACCCTATCATAAATATGTATATATATGTAAGTATATACATATATTAACATATAGGACTTTTCTATAATTACTTTAAAGGCTAAAACAAGATTATGATTTACTTTTTAATTACTTCTGACCCAGGGATAAAAATTCATGAGCCATTTCTACCTACTAACACATAAGGGAACATTTATTTACTTGTTATTGTTTGTTTAATTCTTTTATTCTTCCAAAAAGTGATTTTAAAAATGCATTATTTTAAATATCCCTGCACCAGGTTGTATATAACTTGGCCTGTGATAATTTATAAATGTATACCTTAAATATATCACTATACATGTAGGCACTAGGGCTGATTTTATAAGGTGATCATGTTCAATTCAATGAACTAAGCAAGCATGGATCGTGCAATCAAATTTAGAGGCATATACCAAAGTAGTTACGAACATTTTACTATGGTAACTTTATAAGTTGGTATAGCTTTTACTTAAGGAAATCAGGTGTAAAACAAGTAAAAATATAACAAAAAATAGAAAATATTATCTATACAACTTTTAAAATCCTTATAAAGATGGTTCTTTGTCGTAACAGTACATCTGGAAATGGAGAATGACTATTTAGTGAAGACAGTAAAAACAAAAAAAACAATGAAATAAACATTTGCAAATATTTTACACCTGACTATAAGGCTAATACAAGGTATATGAGGTGGGAAGAGGCAAGGTAAATACATTCACATTAATAAAAGAACACCAAAAATACACCAGTAAGCCAGTGTAATCACTCAAGTTTTATTTCCATCTGTGATACATTTTAATATTTAAAGGAACCAAAACCTCTCAGGGAAACTCATTGTGTGTCAGGATTCAGATTAACTTAAAACATTTTTTTCTCCTGAAAATATCCTTTTATAGAGAGGAAACTGATATGCACTATGTCATGTCAAACTGAAACAAATTAGAATTTTTAAAATGTAAGATGCACATGCTTGTTTAATAGTACAGTTTATCAATAATGTCAGGGCAAAGAAATAGCATTCATTCAACATTCACCAGCTCTGGCAGCTGAAATACACACTTGACTTGTTTTGCAAATAAACTTATTTAAAACATTTTTTCCCACTACAGTATTACCTAGCTCTCTATGATAATTCTGACGTGAATGGAGAAAGCAGAAACATTTAATTAAAGCCTAATTTTCTTTATAACTTAGAGATATTTTAAAGAAAATATGCATAGAAAACATTTTTTTCTTGTCAAAAGCATGTGAGGTGGACCACAGAACATTACTCATCTATTAGGGAAGGTTATTATATAGTAAACAGCTTCAGGAAATACTTAGGTGAAACAGAAAGGAACACAGACCTAGTTAGCCACATCCATTAGTTCTGGCCCTGGGGACCAGTGGGCTGACATGTCACAATTATATCACGCTCACATCAATGAATGTATTATATTTAAGGGCAGCTAGGTGTCACAGTAGATAGAACACTAAGCCTGGAGTCAGGAAATCTATGTTCAAATGTGGCCACTGATGCTTACTGGCGGTGTGACCCTGGGCAAGTCACTCAATCAGCCTACCTCCATTTCGTCATCTATAAAAGGAGGATAATAATATCACCTGCCTCCCAAATTTGTTGTGAAAATCATGAGATGATATTTGTAAAGTGCTTAGCAGAGTACATGGCACATGGTAGTTGCTTAATAAATGCTTCCTCCCAATGTGGCTTTTCATGATAGGCTATCAGTTTTATTTATTTGAAAGCATAATTCAAATATTTTTTCTGAAAGAGTATAAATCTGGATAGTTTGCCCAAATATACTTTTACAGAGTATTCAATTACAATCAATTTTTGGTCTGCGATAAAGATTGAAAATCACAAATTTCAGTATATTTCAGTAAATCTGACATGGCCCAGCTGCATGTGACTGGGAAGGATTTCATGAATCAGGTTGACATAGGCACCCACACTGAAGCAATTCCCGTGACAAAGTCACCTTCCTTAGAATCACAAAATTAGAGCTGGTAAGGAATTTAGGGTCATCTGGGCCAGACACCTAGTTTTGTAGATGAGGAAACTGAACCCCAAAGAGATTGTCTTATCTGATACCAAACAGTATTAGAGATGGAGTTCCAATCGAAGGCCTCTAACTCGTAATCTAGCAGCTCCCCTAACTAGTGGTTAAGCATTCAATGAAATGTTTACTTTTAAATAATGCCATGTATAGGGAACTTAATATCCCTCCATCAATTTGACATTCATTGATTGACTACTTAAGTGACAGTCTGAGATGTTAAACAGCAGTAAAATTTTTCCTAAAAAAAATAAAGAATTGGTGGATGATGTAGAACTTTGATAAATGGCATAATGAGTATCAAATAGAAAATTAGTTATGTGATAACAGATGCATCTACAGTAACAGGTGACTATAAAATTGTCAAAACTAAGAAATGATTGGCTGTAGGCCAGATTAATGCCAGAAGGTTTGTTAGTGCAATGAGCATACAGTCAAAACTGATTCAGTCCTTACTCATACAAAATTTTAAAACTGCCTCCTTTTTTGGTGAAGCTATGATAAGTTAAAAAAATTAAGGCAACGATTTTATTAGGAAAAAAAAGCTTCAATAATTACACTGTTAAAACTAATCTTTTAAGAGATGATCTCCAACAGATAATGGAGATTGATGTATTTTCACATAAAAATTAATGTTGTCTTGATGGAAAGGATTCCATAGCTCAGTAGGAACTCTTGTTTCCTTATTTTATTTTAACATCTGTAGTGGGCTAGGAGGCAAGTTACCTGGTGTCAGAATGGGGATGTTTCTCATGTTTCTTCACCATTATTTATACCTCGTTGAATGAGCCTGCAGTCATTCCAAGGTAGTAAGAGAATGCCCCTACTACAACTCATGTATCCTGATAATATTTACTCAAGGACATGGAATGGAAAACCATCTTGAAATTAATTTAGAGAACAAGAAATTGGCTGCCTAGAGAACTCTCCCCAAACATAGGTGCTACTGTTAACTTCCACAAAGGGCATGTTGCCTCCAGACCTTTGAGCTATCCTATGCTAATAGTTAATGCCATCAATGCCTCTAAATGAGTAACAGGATAGGTAGGAGGTTGCAAATGATGGCTCAGTGGTAGCATTTTTATAACATGTAGTGTTTTGCTTTGGATCCCTTATCCTCAGTTCCCCACATCACTCTCTCAGTGTTTTAATTGATAGGGACACAAAATATCATCTCCACTCTATGCCTCCCTCAGACCTAGACCTTCAGGCCTTCAGATCTTACTATTGGTTGGACCTATTGTTTTGTGTCTTAATTCAAGCTAGTAGGAAAACATAAGCAAGAGGGAAACTATAAACTTAAAACAAAATGCTTGAGGACAATGCTTTGTCCATTATACTTCAGTCCTGTTTAACCTCATGGACAAGCATTTGCAGCTTCTTGGAAGCAAATTCTTAATCGTTCATTTCACTTTGCTAGAAGACACTAAGAAATGGAAATAAGTCATCTGCAGTCTCTAATAAAAAGGAAGTGGGCTTAAAACAATCATAATAATGCTACCTAGGGAAAGCCATCCAGGCAAGCAGCAAACAATTGACGTATGCCAAGTACTATCAAAACACAAATACAACCCTTGTCCTCAAAGAGCTTACATTCTAATGAGAGAACACAACACACAAAAGGGAACTAAAAATGATGGGGGAGAGGAGAGGAAGTTAACCTACATGGAAGCATGTTGGCAAATCCAAAGAGTCAGAGGCAGAGCAAGGAGGGAATGAAGGATTGGCCCCACCTCAAATGGAAGCCCTGGGAGGAGCTCACCAGTGGCAGAAGATGCTGGAGAGGCAGAGAGCTATTCCAAGGTGAGAAGGCCCCAGGTGATGCTCCACAGTTGTTGTCTGTCCTTCATTCTCAAAGAGAACCATGATATCAGGAAGGTGATGCCACAACTTGCAAGTGAATTGGATTTAAGCCAGTGAGGGCTATACAAAGTCACCAGCCTCACTCTTTTGTCTGGAGCCATCTCGGTCCAGTGGCAAGATATAGATCAGGACAACTGGAGATGGCCCAGGATGCAGTGGAAGACCTTGGCCTTTTTAAGCTAAGGTCTTTCCCAGATCTCAGTTTGACTGAGGCAGTGCCAATTCAGTGATTAAGGTTAGGTAAGAAATGAGGCAAAGAATGTTTTTTTTTTTTCCTGGGAAGAGAAAACCCTTAGGATTTCTGGCCAAAACAGAAACAATTGCTATTTATACTCACTCTGAGACACCTAAATAATCTGTCCAGAGGCCTAAAGGAGTAGCTTTGAAAGTTGCCAAACTCAATGACAGAAAAATAATCTGAATATGGAGAGAATTTGGCTTAACAATTAGAAATCATGGGGAAATAAATTTCTGGGAGAAAAATCATGTATATATACTAATTTTCCCTGAATTCAAACACTGATTCTCAATGCTCCAAAGTAAGAATGCAGTAGAAGTATAATAGCAAAGTCCTGAGAGTTGGTAGCAGAGCTAGGAGGGGAATGAAGGCCCCTTAACAATTTCCCATTCACTTCTTATAAAGTTAACATTTTGTTTGTTTACTCACATGATGATTATGAGGTATTAAACAAATCTTGCTGCATAAAGCCTGTTGCACTCACCTCTGGGCAAAAATGAAACAATGGGAAATATTTTTCCAAAAGGATCTAAATTGTGGTGAACTCATAATAACAATGAGATCAGGACTACAGTTGGAAGGTTCAAACTGATCACTTACGTTTAACACAAAACCTTTGCTTGTGCCTATCTAAGACTGAATTGACCAAAAAGGAGCATGTTAAACCAAGTTGTTAAAAGTATATCCTGGTATTTTTAGATCAGTTTGGTATGACCAATATTAATAAGGCTAATTGCCTGATGATACAATTTTAAGCCTGGTATTTTGAGAACATCTAACCAATAATAATTTATGCTTTGTACTCACTGGTCGAGTAAATTTATATGTTTTAAATACAAATCCTGGCTTTATGACTTATTATATAAATGCAAATACTATTTACTATGCTAAGTGTTCAGAGGGGGAGGGCTTACTCATTTAAAAATCATTCTACAGGGTACCAATGTGCAAGTCTAGAGGGCAGCTCTGTCAACATTTTCAAAACAAGTCACCTTTTTTGTAAGTATCTATATTTATGCCAAGCATATGTCATAAAATTGGTTTTCATATTTAGTAATTGCTTTCATGGTAGAGCACTGGTTTTATGAAATTATTAAAGATTTAAAAGCCCATTTGATTTAGCATTTATTATGCTATAATGAACTATATATGTTTTTTTGTTTACTGGAAACCAAAGCCTAAAACACTGTGCAAATGTAGCTGAATGACTATGCAGCCCAAGTTAACTAACAGCACCTTAATTTAAACATATAGTCTAGAAAGACTATATAAAGTTTTTTTCAACTATAGCCCAAGTGGATGCTTTTAGTATGTTTTATTATTTTCATTTTATTAAAAATTAAATAGGATTTACATGAAAATTACTCCAGATGTGTGGACAAAAAAAGAATCTTGCAAATGAACTCATGTAAAAATCTTCCTGGGGCTTAAGAGAAATAAAACAAATAGTGTTCTATGAATTTGAGGGGAGAAATTTCTGAATTTTGATGTTATTTATTGTATTTTAAATAACACAATACACATACACAAACACTAAACAAATCAAGTGTTATGGATTCATCTCATGTCAGGCAACCCCAAGAGCCTTCTCAAAGACCTTTCCAGAAATTTATCTCTCAGTTTTCCCTTTGAACATAACTATAGTTGTACATGTTTGCTTCTGCCTTAAATAGGGCACCATGAGCATCTCTAAAGATGTTGCTGTGCAATCATGTACTAGTATAAAAATCTTCATATGATTTTTAAAACAACAAGAATATTTACCAAATGTTTTACAGATAACTGTTCTGTTTAATTCCATTCAATAATAGTGGGACAAAATAGTTCTCGGCTACGTAAACCTAGATGTGATTTTGTGACTAAGGCTTTTGTTGTATGCTATTTAAATAGTAAAGATTTAATTTCACTTTAAATGAAGTCAGAGAGGTGATAAGTGTGTTTAGAATGTCCTTTTTAATTATTTTTTCTTAGATGGAAGCATTGGCAAAGGGATCTAAATGCAGCCTTTTATTTACTTCAATATTTTAAAATAACTATGATTAATTACAAAGAGGAAAATATTTGAGGTAGATTAAATATGTGTTTCAGAGCTCAGGAATGTATTACCAATGGCGATTACTGTTGTGATCACTATTAGAAAAATGACATTTATCAGAATCTTAAATACGCCTTTCATAAATTGTGTTTTTCAAATGAGACCAAGCAGGTTCCAGGGGCAGATATCACTCCCCTTTTTTATCCAGTTGGGTCCTTTATTTATTTTTTGTTGTTGCATTTGTTGTTTTGAACAGTGGTTTTGGCTTTGTTTTTAGCTCAAGGCTGATTCCAGTGGGGCTCCTTTCCTCTCTTTAAACATGTTTTTCTCATAGAAAGAAGAATGCTTTTTGCATTTTTGCTGAGTAACGATTAAAGATCCAGATCATAAGGTAATAGATTTAGAGCCAGAAGGGAGTATCTTATCCAACTTTCCTATTTTGCATGTGAGGAAAATGAGATTCCCAAAAATTAAGTAGCTCACCCAAGGTCACTTGAGGAGTAAGTAGAAAAGTTACAATCTGAACCCATGTCCACCTTCTCTCTCCACCTTCCCACCATTGCACCACAATGTATAACACACAAAGCAGATTAAACAAACAAACAAACAAACATGTCAAGGTATCCACATATCTCAAATTTTGTTGATGTAAGCCATTCTGATAAAGCAAGAAGAGAAGCTTTTAATTTAGTTTATTTCCCTGGCACATTTGTGAGCTTTGCATATATAAAACATACATTCAGTCACATCCTACCCTTTGTGATGCCATTTGGGATTTTCTTAGCAGAGATACTGGGAGTGGTTTGCCATTTCCTTCTCCAGCTCATTTTACAGATGAGGAAACTGAGGCAAACAGGGTAAAGTGACTTGCCTAGGGTCACACAGCTAGTATCTGAAGACAGATTTGAACTCACAAAGATGAGTCTTCCCGGCTTCAGGACTGGATTTGAACTCAGGTCTTCCTAACTCCAGGTCCAGTGCTCTATCCACTACACCACCTAGCTTCCCCAGAAAAAGGATAAGCATTGGTATTAAGTCATGTGGGAAATACTGACCATTTTAGAGTTGAATAAATGCAGTATTTTATGATTTGGGGCTCCCTCACATCACCAGGCAGACTTTCCTTTGGTTAAAGGAATTTTTGAGGCATAAGAACTTTACCTGGTTATTTAACTGCCATCATTAGTCAATTACATATTATTTTGAAGTTCATTTTTACAGCTTTGCTCATGACTGGTGACACCCAATGGTAGCTGGATGTCTACCTCACATGTTGCTATCTCTTCTGGGCAACAACCATCCAAAACCAGCTGCTACTAGTTTTACTCTTCTCAGAACAGGCTTTTGAAAGCAGATAGAACTCAAGTCTTAGAAACAGGAAACATCATTGTCAAACTACTTGTTCCATCATATGATGTTAGCAAGCACTAATGTTACTTGTCTCTTACTTGTGTCTCTGGTGAACAGGAGATTAATCAGATACAGGGAATGGGTCACTATTTTGGCATTCTGCTTAGTCAAAAAGAGTATAGCCTTATCTTCTGGAGGCTCCGCCTGTGGATAATTTCATCAAAGGATTGTATAATATCATTTATCTTTATTTGTTTATAAGAGCATCCATGGAGGAGATGTTTGTACCCTTTGTACTAATCCCTAGAATACTCTCTACATTGAAAACCTAACCATAATGGCAGCTTCTTTATTAAAATATGTGCCGTGGAAATTATGTTAATTAAGCTAGAGTGTAATTATAGTCTAGAAAGATTATTTCACAGTCAGAATTGAATTGTTGTAGATAAATGTGCATTAACTTAATAGTGTGCAGCTAATTAGTTTTGCTATTTACTCATGGAAGGTTAAAAAAAGATGTAATCAGTTATACGAAAGCTTTAGAGATGAAAGTATTGCCCAGGTAATTCACACTTTATACTACGGAAAACCCTGTAATGAGCATTCTTCTAACATCTGTCTCTGATTTCCAATACAGTAATTAAAATAGCCACTAGTGACTAATTAACCCATTTAACTTTATTTCCATTTGTGACATTTATTGCAGCACAGCTAAATGCATGGTTGTACAATCTTCTGGTATTTCGACAATATAAATTTGAAGCTTGTTGTTTGTATGAATGATTCCTTATTTGTATATCTGTGTATAATCATATAGCTAGAGCATAGTCCCTCCCCACCCCATTCCCACAAAGAGTATAGACACAGCCCCAAAATATTACTTGGTCATACATAAATAAAATCTGCAAAATCAGTTATGTTAATTAAAGTTACAATTGATCCAAATGATTAGCACTATACTCTGCTAAAACACTGGTGCTTATTTTAATCAGAAGCATCATTACTATAGTGATAATAATAACTTGGATTTGGGTATGTGATATGTGTAATGCATTGCAGCTGTAAAGTGCTTTAACGTTCATCTCATGGGATTCTCACAACAGCCCCGATAAGTAATTACTGAAAGTATTTTCACCCTGATTTTACAAATAAGCAAACCAAAACTCAAGAGGTCAAGTGACTTTCCTGTCAGATGACAGACTGAAAAACTAGTTAGAAAACCAGAACTAGAATTCAAATCATCTGACTCTAGTTCTGGGCTCTGTCTATTATATAACATGATTAGTCAGGGTCAGGAATATTCATGAAAGATCCATTGTTAATTTCTACAGGATAAAAATTTTTAAACAAAAACCTATCTATGGTATAGTTTTCCTCAGTTCATACACCAAAGGCTTTTCTAAACTAGCAACATTATTATTTTTTATTCATGGAATATGTTTATTTACATTATTATGTTGGGTCCAGCACATATAATATTTTAAAACCTTACGTAGACTGAAGTTTTTATAAGGAATGTGCCACAGTCAGGGAAAGGCAGGAATGGCTAGATCTTGGTTTAAAATTTAATGCCCACTTAAGAAAAGAAGATTTTTGCAGATCTTCTTCAGAGAGGAACAGAAGGTAGAAAGGGCACTGGATTTGAGGCCAAGGTTCAAATCCCAGCCGTGGTGCAGACTATCTGTGTGACCTTCAGCAATTCAACCTCGCCAACCCCAGTTTCTTCATCTACAAAATGAAAGTATCAGAGCAGATGACTTCTAAGGCCACTTCCAGCTCAAAAATCAATGATCTTAAGTTTGTTATATAAGAGTGAGAAGGATGCATTATACATTACTATGCACCTATATCAAATCCTTGGTGCTAATGGATTTTATTAAATTGTTACATCCTGGAAACTTTTCTCATTGTGAGATGTCCTCTTTGCCATTATACTGTGATTTGAGGCAATTAAAGATAACTTTGGATAACAAAATAACAGAAAAGATAAAAAGGTACATTTAACTTTTGGTTATTTCTTCAAAAGTTTTATTTTCTGCATTTAATCAGTGTCATTTTTGTCTTTAACATTATGTAAAGAGTGTGCATGAAATTATGAGGAATTAATAAACCAGAACTTATCTGTGTTCCCTAGTAGGTCTCTTCTGACACATTCCCAGGCTCCATAAAATACCTCCAGCAATTTATTTGACAAGACATTAAAACCTGTGTCTTGTGATTTCATTGGTTTTTTTTCTACAAGCAATCACATTTTGCTACTATTTCTAAACCTACATAAAAGCCAGGAAATGCAATGTAAACACTAATTATTTTGTTTATTCTGTAAGCTTTTCATCCTGGTTTTATGTAATTATTTGTTGAATTTTCTATCCTGTCCTAATGTCTTCATTAGCAATCAAGTAAGCTAGTTGTGAAGTGGATATTAGCTTGGTTGCCTTTGAATTAGATAGGCTTCAATGAAGTATCATTACAGATTATTAACTGTTACTCTCTGAATAGTTCTCCTTACTGTCTGTTATCTAGAAAGGAAGATTTGGTGAGTTTTTAAAGTTGATAAATGTTAATAATATGTAACATAGTTTTATGAAAAATAAAGATAAAAAGTTTGATATCAGAATTGCCTAATAACACACAGGTAAACTTCAAATGTTTTGAATTTTTCTGTGTATGTATTACCTCACTGGTGTGGGTACTCCTATCACTAGATCTCATCTAACTTTCTTATCTTGTACGATTTTTCCCTAACCCTTTAAATAAATCTTCCATAGAATTTCTACCCACTGTGAATTTCAAATCCTCCAAAGCTGTGAAAAGTTCCGGGAGGTCCTACCAAACAGCATGATCTTGGTAGAAGTCTGAGAATCAGCCTAGCTAATTCAGTTCAACAGACATTTATTAAGCACCTATTATGTGCAAGCTTAAACTGTAAAAAAGCTATGGTTTTGTAGAACAAAGTATTACCTTAAAGGCTTTCTTTTTACAAGGTGTCTTTTTTGCAAATCTCCATGGAAGATATAACAAACTCTAACTTGGTTCAGTGACCTCTGATTAATAGCAAGCAAGGCTTGAAACAGGGAGGTATAAACTTGGCACAGGTGCTTCCCCCCCCCCCACCCCCCGGGCCCTGGAGGAGGAGTCTAGCAAGTCCCAGCATAGAGTCTAAAATGGAGAGAGATTCCTCTTAAAGAGTAAGGTCCTGATTCTTGTTTGCACATTATATTGTGCTGATTGCATCAAAAGTGCTGGGCTATATTCTGAAACTCCACTAAATGAGATCTGTAATCACCAAAGAGTTGTCCTAGCTCTCCATAAAGTATGTAGATAAAGTATGTCTATCACTTAGACTATAATATGCTTTTGGATGAATAGTCTATATGCCCTGTCCATAATTACATCTATGAAAGATACTTCAAATGGACTTTGAACTGGAATCACGTTTGAACAGGAATCTGGGCTTAGTTGCCACTGGGAAATTTGAAAATTTATTTAATGTTCCCAGGCTACTCCCTAAAATAAAGGCATATCTTTTTAATATAAGTATTCTTACTAGCTTCAATTTGTAAAATCCTGTAGTCTTTGGAGTACTGAAGTTGAAGATCACCCAAAGGACAACAAAGAAGCCAATAGTGAACATAAGCAATAAACGTTTATTAAGAATTTACCGTATGCACTGGGGATACAAAAAAGAAGCAAAAGACAATTCCTGCCCTCAAAAATCTAATGGGGAGACAACATGTATGTAAATAAATACAAAGCAAGCTATATGCAAGATAAACAGAAGAAGATGGTGGCTGGAAAGCAGGGACTAGCGTGAGCTCCCTGCCAAGTGCCTCCAAAAACCTATAAAAAATGGCTCTGAATCAATTCTAGAACTACAAAACCCACAAAATAGCAGAGGAAAGCAGTGCTCCAGCCCAGGACAGCCTGGATGGTTGCTGGGTGAGGTCTATCGCACACAGAGCTGGGAGTGGAGCAGAGCCCAGCGTGGGCCGCGTGGACCAACCAGACCAGGAGCCGGGCGGAGCAGGTGCCTAGTGCCCTGAATCAGTGAGCTGCAGCAGTTACCAGACTTCTCAAACCACAAACACCAAAGACAACAGAGAGGGTTAGTGGGAAAAGCTGCTGGGGACAGGGTGATAGAGTTTGTGGTTCAGCCACTGTCCCAGGGGCAGCAGAGGTGGGGCAGCTAGAGAAGTACAGCTGCAGTTGCATCTGGCCCCAGGCTCACCTGGTGGGAGGAATTAAGTGGCAGATCAGAGCAGGAGTGCAGAGCCTGCTGAAGATCTGAGTCCAGTCAGGGTTGGGGGTTCTTGAGGAAGGAGGAATGCTGGTGCAGCAGAGCTGGCTGTAATAGCTCTGAAAACAACAGCACATCCCCTCAAGCTAGGGACAAAGTACTCTTTACTCTATAAGCAGTCATACCCCCCTGAAAAACTCAAGGGTCAAGTGAGTTGGCTGGGAACATGACCAGGCAGGGAAAAATGCACCCAGATTCAGTCTCAGACTTTGGAATATTTCTTTGGTGACAAAGAAGACCAAAACATACAGCCAGAAGAAGTCAACAAAGTCAAAGTGCCTACAACAAAAGCCTCCAAGAAAAACATGAACTGGTCTCAGGCTGCGGAAAAACTCAAAAAGGATTTGGTAAAGCAAGTGAGAGAAGTAGAGGAAAAATTGAGAAGAGAAATGAGAAGGATGCAAGAAAACCATGAAAAACAACTCAATGACTTGCTAAAGGAGACCCAAAAAAAATACTGAAAAATATACTGAAGAAAACAACACCTTAAAAAATGGTCTAACTCAAATGGCAAAAGAGCTCCAAAAAGCCAATGAGGAGAAGAACACCTTGAAAGGCAGAATTAGCCAAATGGAAAAGGAGGTCCAAAAGACCACTGAAGAAAATACTACCTTAAAAATTAGATTGGAGCAAGTGGAAGCTAGTGACTTGATGAGAAATCAAGATATTATAAAACAGAACCAAAGGAATGAAAAAGTAGAAGACAATGTGAAATATCTCATTAGAAAAACCACTGACCTGGAAAATAGATCCAGGAGAGATAATTTAAAAATTATTGGACTACCTGAAAGCCATGATCCAAAAAAGAGCCTAGATATCATCTTTCAAGAAATTATCAAGGAGAACTGCGCTGATATTCTAGAGCCACAGGGCAAAATAGAAATTGAAAGAATCCACAGATTGCCTCTTCAAATAGATCCCAAAAAGAAATCTCCTAGGAATATTGTCGCCAAATTCCAGAGCTCCCAGATCAAGGAGAAAATACTGCAAGCAGCCAGAAAGAAACAATTTGAGTATTGTGGATACACAATCAGAATAACCCAAGATCTAGCAGCTTCTACATTGAAAGATTGAAGGGCTTGGAATACGATATTCCAGAGGTCAATGGAGCTAGGATTAAAACCAAGAATCACCTACCCAGCAAAACTGAGTATCATGCTCCAAGGCCAAATATGGATTTTCAATAAAATAGAGGACTTTCAAGCTTTCTCAGTGAAAAGACCAGAGCTGAATAGAAAATTTGACTTTCAAACACAAGAATCAAGAGAAGCATGAAAAGGTAATCAAGAAAAAGAACAAGAAAAAGAAATCACAAGGGACTTACTAAAGTTGAACTGTTTTGTTTACATTCCTACATGGAAAGATGATGTGTATGATTCATGAGACCTCAGTATTAGGGTAGCTGAAGGGAATATGCATATATATATATATATATGTGTGTGTGTGTGTGTGTGTGTGTGTGTGTGTGTGTATGTGTGTATATATATGTGTGTGTGTATGTATGTATATATGTATGTGTATATATATATATAGAGAGAGAGAGAGGGCACGGGGTAAGTTGAAGATGAAGGGATGATATCTAAAAGAAATAAAATCAAATTAAGGGATGAGAGAGGAATATATTGAGAGAGGGAGAAAGAGAGAGATAGAATGGGGTAAATTATCTCACATAAAAGTGGCAAGAAAAAGCAGTTTTGTAGGAAGAGAAGAGAAGGCAGGTGAGGGGGAATGAGTAAATCTTGCTCTCATCAGATTTGACCTGAGGAGGGAATACCATGCATACTCAATTGGGTATCTTACCCCACAGGAAAGAAGGAGGCAGAAGATAAAACAAGGGATGATGATAGAAGGGAGGGCAGATGGGGGACGAAGTAATCCAAAACAATCACTTTCAAAAAGAGACAGGGTCCTTGAATTGGTTGGTTCCCTTAGTGTGAACAGCAAAGAAAAAGCCTTTTCTCCCTGGGGAATCAAAACAAAGTGTGTGTGTGGCGGTGGGGGGTCGGGGGAGGTGGCGGCATGATCACTTCATCATATGAGATAGGGGTGAAGGAGGAAAAAGTGGCAAAAGGCATCTGAATGATAAGATATGAGGAAGAGAAGAGAAGAGGAAGTTAACAGTGAATGGCCTCAATTTTTTTCTGAAAAAATGAGGCAAGATTCTTGTCTGAGAGAGGAGAGGGGAGCTATAGGAGGCTTGAGGAGGATTGAAAAGGTTTGGGAGAGTCTCCGTTGAGAGAGGGATAGTGAGTAGACAAGGATTGCAAAGTAACAGTGAGGGCTCAGTTGAGATTGTGTAACATAAATCTGTAGTGAACCCATTCAGAATTGTTGTGTGAATTTCTCCACCTTTGTTCAGCAAGACACATGTAGGAGGGAAGATGATAACCAAGGCAGAGTCTTGGCTAGATATAATTGATGAGTTGATAAGGGGACTAAGGTTTCAAGAGAGGGAGATGGTACAGAGTTGAATTGGTTTACCAAGGGGCCAAGTTGAGGTGGAGGGAAAAGACTGGCCAGTTCAGGGTAACTGGCCTGGGAGAGAAGTGAGGGATCAAAGGATTGGAGGTCATAATACACATGAAGAAGAGGGTTTTGTAAAATGCACTAAGTTACTCATGCTGTGTCTCTTCTATAAGAGCAGGATTGATTTCAAAGCTGCTTTCATGGATGAAGGTGCTGGTCTGGTCCAGCAATAGATCACTTGCTGTATTCAAATATTATTCTGCCTTTCTTTATCTTCAGTCTAACCCTTTACCCTGAAATGGTCTGTGAGCTTCCTTCCCATAACTAGCCAGAGGCAGCAGTCAGGGGTTTTTGACTTTGGCTTGCATGTTTCAGTTATAGAGCACCGTCACCTGCATCTGAACTGACAAATGACTGTTAGTTTACACAGGATTTGGTCCCTGCCACTGATGAGTTATGATAGTACCTAAAATTAAATCCAGATATCAGTATTTTGCACTTTTGAGAGTTGTCCATTTTTCTCAGCTGATGTATTTTATGATTGTATATATGTCAGTCTAGATTGCAAACGCCAAGGGGGAGAGACCATGTTGTTTGCCAGGTACTGAGCACAATGTCTGCATGTAACAAATAATGGATAAAATATTCTGTTAGCAGATTCCTGAGGAAAAGAACTGCCGGAATATAAAAAGGACCAAACATTCCCACTGGCTATAAACGAGCAGCACCAGAGAACATTAATAGTAACAATCAAATGCACAAATATTTGGTATATGTTGTTTTGCTATACTGCTTGCTTATTTTAGGCTTTTGTAATGAGACTTAATTTTCTATTAAAAAATAGATCTGCTCTGCATTAGTAGGAAACAGTATGATACAGTTGAATAAAGATCAGATTTAAAAAAAAATTAACACCGTCTCTGCCACCTACCTGGCCATGCAAAACACTAGAATGTGTCCTACCTGTGTATTTTCCAGTACACATGACATTTTTTTTAAAATCTTCAGATAAGTTCTTTGAGATGTCATTATCCTGCTGTTCTTTTGACAGTCACTATGTCAGAGTGAATATAATGAACTTAGTACAGAAACAATCTTTATTCCTTATTGCATAATGCCTCCTGATCATAGCAACATGTTGTAATTCTCAAAGTGGGCGCTAGACAAAGAGTAACCTTACCTTCATTTGCCCCTGATAATTAACTAATACTGTTTCCTCATTTAATTTATTCCCAGGCATATAGTTAAGGTCTATTTACACCTTCATTCTATTATGTCTTTAGCATAAGCTAGGCACATTAGGAGATTGTTAACTCTTCCTAGATACAGGGTGTCCTTTCACAACACTATAGCAATGTTAGGATTCACATTTTAGAAACAGGAAATAGTTAATTCCTTTTCTAATCTACCTAATCTTCTGCCAAAAATACTTTTATTGTTTTCACTTTTCCTTGTTGGTCCTTGAGATCAGAGACTGTTTCTCTTTGCGATCCTCTGTACCAAACACTAAAACTTGTTCTGTTGTTACTGTTACTACTCTAGACCTGTGACTTCAGACTCTCAGATCAAAATTAGCACTACGAAGTAAAAGTTGTAGGGAGGTATATATGTGAGCAGAAAAAGGAAGCACTTCCTAACAATTAGCACAGTCCTAAAATGGAACAGGCTGCTTCAGTGATATGGAATCCCCCATCACTCACAGCTTTGTTTTTAGTAGAGGTTGAATTCCTATTTGTCAGAGATGTTATGGACTGGATCCAGAGTTTAGACACGTATAGGACAAAAGAGCCCTCCAGTTTTGAGCCTTTATGATTTTCTCTAAGCAGTGTTGGTTTATTGGTTTTCATCCTGAACTTTTATTTCACTGGTATAAGAAATGTTTGGTGAGAAAATGTCCTCTGCCAGTACAGATCTATAATGGTTCTGCAACTTAGATGTACTCTTAGTCGCCATGGACACCAAGAGCTGGAACAACTTAGCCACATAGGCCTTGGACATAGCAAGTACATAATAAATTATTGTTGGAGAGGGAGGTGTGGTGGGACAGTGGAAAGAGCGTGAAATCTGGAGGCGGAGGACCTGCGTCCAAATTCTGCTACCAGTAATTAACACCTTTATAATTTTGGACAAGTCACACAATCGCCCTGGCATCAATTTACTCATCTGTAAAATAGGAGAGTTGTACGAGATGGTCTTTGAGCTTCCTTCTAGTTCAAGCTCTATAATCTTGCACTAAAACCCTCCTCTGATAGCCTACCTTGATATGGAAGTGACTCTTAAGTTCTCAAAGGCTTTGTTCAGGGAGCATAAGCTCTGGTTGGTTGTACCAAACTGGAAAGGTTGTGAGAATTCTTCTCATGGATCCTTTTTTCCCTGCTCTCCCTTCCCCTTCCTTAACACCATTCCTAAATTGTTATCATCATTTACAACTCATCTGAGAAGGAGCCTGGGAAAGATCTGTTCAGTTCAAAATAAACGATAATGGGAGAATTTTCTTTAACTAACATCTGAAGATCATACTTGTTTTTCTAAAATCATTGTTAGATTGCTAATCCGCTTCTGACTCAATGTTTAGACCTGATTGCATCCCCAGTGTGTGTTTATGTAGTCTATTTCTTCCTACATACACTATCTTGTACTTATCCCTAAGAAATGTGTGTCTTTTCTAAGAATTTCTTCAAGGTTATGTTCAATTCTACCCCTGCTTTACAAGATGTTTTCTTAACTCCTTTCTATCACTTTAGCATTGCCTGCAGACTTGATGAGACTGTCCCTCTATGCCATTATCTTGGTCATTTGTAAAAAGAACGAAAAACAAAACCTGTTGAATAGTATCAGGCTCAAAATCAACATTACTTATGTCCACAAAGTTTGAATAATAGTGCAGGATAGACAATGTGCTGTAAGTTGGCTGATGTGACATAGGAAACTTTTTCTTAAAAAGGGCTAAATTCAAAATAGATGAAATCTACCAAGATTTTGAATCCTTTGCAAGACACTAGACACATTTTATAGGATTTCTCCTTTATGAATCTAAACCAGACCATTGTAGGTATGCATTAATAACAGAAATGATGTGTGTATGTGTGTATATATGTTTATAATGCATAAATATGTTTAAAATGAGGGTTGTGACATCTGTTCGTGCCATATCTCTCCATTAATAAGAGGGATAATATTCTACTCTTTCTTTGAGGGCATAGGAACATTTTTTTTCCTTTAATGTAAGTTAAAAATGTGCTGTGGATTGCAGAAATTACTTCAAGACAATAAGTAAAATTAGTGCTTGTTATATGATGTATTTAGAGTAAGTACAAAGAAACTAACAAGTATTGCTGAGTTCTCCAATTCAAGCAAGTTTGGAAAATGCCTAGAAAAGTAATTTAACTGTCCTTCTAAGATATTGGGCCTCAAGAGTAGATTATGAGGAGTGTGGCTGCCCCCACCTGTCATCCAGGCTACCTGAGAGGCCGAGGCTGATGGATATCTGGAGTTTAGGAATTCTGAGCTGCAGTACGTTAAGCTGATCAGGTGAACACAGTAAGTCTGGCACCAATGGGGGGTGGGGGGGGAGAGCAGAAGGGGGAGGGAACTAGGCTGCCTAAGCAGGGGCCTAGGTCAGAAAACCAGAGCTTGTTAAACTGCTTAACCTAAACAGTAACAGGATTGTTCCAGTGATTGGCTGTTGCATTTCTAGCCTGGGTGAGATAGGAAGACCTCATCTAAAAAAAAGTATATTATAAACTTTTAATTTTGCCTATATTCTAATTCACTGTAATCTCCAGGGGCTTGCTTTATTTGCCCAAGTAGGAATGAACTAGAATACATCTACTAGTTAGTAACAGTGCTCTTTGTGGGGATGGGGGAAAGATTAGTAGGATGATAACCTTACTTATGATTCTTTCCATTTCTTTTGTTCTTGTAGGGTTCAAAGGAAAGATCATATAATTCAGGGGATGATTAGACTGGACTGACTAGGGACCTTCCTTTAATGATTGCTAAAGTTCCAGTATTTGGGGGGTTAAGATATTAAATGCTTTACACTTCTGGTATTGACTGAAGTTTACAGATAAGGAAAGTATAGCCCTAATTTGGACTATTGGAATCTCAGGACCATTAGGAACCTTTGTGATTTTACAGATGAGGCTACTGGGATCCACTGTGGATTGGTTACTTGCCTAAGATTACCCAATTGGTTAATAGCAGAGCTGGGGATAAAACAGGCCTCATTTCTTAGTCCAGTGATCTTTCCACAATACTCCCTGCTTCTTTTAAGGGTGGTTAAGTAATTGGTAGGGAAGAGAATCAAAAGAAATGCTAGCTGAAATCAGAAATATTATTTTTTTTCTTATGCCTACATTAAAATTTGCCGTTTTCTCATTTACATTTAGAAATAATGAAGAAGAGGGAAAGGTTTTAAAGAGAAAGGAGTAGAAAAGAGAAATACCATATTGGGAAAAATGTAAAGGGCAAGGAGAGCAACAAAGGAATATATTAGGAGAATGACCTTTTCATGTCAGGGAAAACCAGAAGTTAAAATGGAAGCAGAGAGTGTAAGAATGAAAATGTGTATTCTGCTTACACAGCCATTTCTAAAATTGAGTGATAAAATTATTTTAAAGTTAGCAGTTTATTTTAGCTGATTTCTTTAAAGAAAAACATAAATGACTTTCTTTTGTTTGAAATTATGTTGAAACTTGGTCCTGTTCACTATCATAATAAGCTATTCATTATTAATTTTAGTAGAATGGGCCTACCCTTTCTACCTTCCCCCAATGCTTGTTGAAATATGTTGGTAATTTAGTAATTGAACTCCTTATTTTCAGCTTTGACTTACCTGCCATTTTGTGTTATAATAGTTCCCTGTTCCATAGAGGTAGAAGGAAAAAAAAATGAAGACAGCAGAAAAAAAAACAGGTCATTTTGTATCAATAAGAATGAAGTGGTCCCTAGAAGCTACTGCCAGTGAATAGGAACTGGACATCTTGGGTCTTTTCCAAATTTTACAGCATTTTTTCTACGTGACCTTGAAAAAGTCACTTAGCCACTTTTTGCCTCATTATACTTTTCTGTATGCTTTATTACAAATTAATGTTGTAAAGTACTGCCTATGACCCAGAAGGAAGGAAGGTACAGTATTATAATGGTGAGAGGGGAAAAGAGAGAGGAGGGTATGAACCAGCTCCTCTAATTGCTTCAAGGTTTGCCAGATTTTCAGACTTTCTTTGGGCCATATGTCTGTCAACCTCCTGGTCTATTGACATTATGACTGTGTACCATATGCCTGGTTCCCTAATGAGAATGGTTTTGCACTGCCACATGATTTTTGTGTTTATTAGTTGGAACCCATTAAGCCTAAGGTAAGAAACTGGTTTCCTACCGTCACAGCTCTGGAGAAAGCCATACTGAAAAGATCTGTCTTTCATAGCAATTTAAACCTTATTGAAGCTCAAGATCAGGTGAAGAGCATTATGCACCCTAGGAGTGTAATGATTGAAAGTGTCACACCTGCTCTGCTCCATGACTGAAAAGAACCTGACAGGGTAATAGAGAGCGATGATAATGTTAAAATGTATGAGCAAAGTTATTTAGCTCAAGAAAGCTCAGGTTTTTTTGGTTGTTGATTTTTTTTTCCCCTCTTGCAAACCCGTGGATGGAATGCAGACCTTACCTATAAGAAACTCTAATAAATTAGTCATTCATTTAGTCAACAAGACTTTGTTGAGCATCTAGAGGGCACATAATACCCCAGGAGGTTCTTTGGTAAATGAGACAGTACTGAGACAGG
This sequence comes from Trichosurus vulpecula, assembly GCF_011100635.1. Classification (NCBI taxonomy): domain Eukaryota; kingdom Metazoa; phylum Chordata; class Mammalia; order Diprotodontia; family Phalangeridae; genus Trichosurus; species Trichosurus vulpecula. The sequence continues at coordinate 343,249,587 of NC_050573.1, forward strand.
TAATTAACCCATGAATATCCCCCTTCTGTATGCCACATTTTGCTTTTTTTTTCTTCTTTTGCCTTGATTCTAGTCTGCAATTGAATTGCTAACTTAGGCACTTGAATTTAAGATAACAATAGACAATCAGAGTAATCCCCTACTCACTCTTACTCTTCTAGGCCCTTACACAGTTATTTCTTTCTATTACACTTTATGTGGTACAATCTAGAGTAAGAATTCTGAGGGGGAAAAAACAATTAAAAAAAAGAAGCCTAGCCTTTCTGGCTGGTCACTCAGGTGCTTATGCCCAGTCATAAGAAGAAGGAAGCAAGAACAGGTAGTAGTGTATCCACTATGAAAATCAAGTTTTTCTTTAAACATTAGAAAGGAGTATGGTAACAGTGAAACTTAAGAGCTCTTCCTCTTCCACCAGAATGGTCACTTGTCTCCTTCCTATTTGCCGCCAGTGTTAAGAGCAACAAGCACTGGCTTCCAGGGTGGATAAAATGAGATGTACCACTTAATTGAAATAAACATATTTATGGAGTCTCTGTGTCCCTCACAGTGAGAAGAAATTATGAAACCTGAAAGAGGGGTGGAGGGAAGTGATTTTTTTTAAATTCTTTTCTTCTTCTCTAAAAGCAAAAATGAAGTGCAACAAGTGAGTCCATTATGCAAATAAAGCGTATGCATACTTTTTCTTCAGGATTGGTTTTCTCTTAGGTATTTTATGTTCCCATCTGTTTACAAAAGATAAATACAAGCACAGCAATTTAAATTTGGCAATTTTTCTCAGGCATAACAGATTTAGACTTTGGTGAGCAGAGCTTCATCAACCTTTATTGAATTCCCTCCTCCAGTGGAGAATTCAACTAAGCACTAGGGCAGATTACAATGGGAGGTCCTAGGTCTGGAGTAGCTGACTTTTATGAGCTCTTGTTTAAAGAATGTGTTTGTTTTTATGCTACTTGGCAGTTTGAGAATGGCATACCAAATCATCTGTGACAGCTTCAAAAATGGGAGAAGATTAAGCTTTACACTGGATTACAAATTGGAAAAAGTATTTGACTTATAAGTCATTATTTATTGTACTAATAAACAGGATGTCATCTTTCATTTTCTATATAGATGTACATTTTAGAAATATATTGTACCTGTACATTTCTGGTATGGATTTTATGAATAGTATGTGGCAAAAAAGACCATTAGAAATGCAGAAGAGTAACATATTTGGAAGGGATTTGAGAAATGATTTTTAAAAAAAGGAAATTATAATGAACAAAAATAAATTAATCCTATCTCCTGATCTTTTCCTATTAAATCTTCTTGCTTTTTATTATAGTAAATATTCCTGGGTTGCTTATCTCCTTTGTTGGCTCAAATAATAGCAGACAAACCAGGTTTTTGTTGTGTGTTCATGACAAATAGCTGGGTAACCTTGGGCAAGTCACTTAATTTGACTAAATCTGTTTCTCTGTCTTCAGGTGCTTTATAACTCTAAAGTCCTTTGATTAGAGAGTTTTACATAACACCATATTTTAATAAATGTCAAAGTAATTTTAATAACCAAAAGACTTGTAGATTTGATAAAAGAAAAGGGTTTTTTGTTTTTTTTTAAATAGTAACCTGACAAAAAGTATGAACTTCTTCTTAAATCAATAAGAATTTATTAAGTGTGCTAGGCACTGTTCAGAGAGCAGGGGATACAAGCAGAGGCAAAAAATCCCCTCTCTGGAACAGCTAATGGTGGGAAGACCATACAAACAACTCTGTACAGACAAGATGTATTTGGGTTAAATTGAAGGTAATCTCAAAGGAAAGGCCCTAAGATTAAGGAGGATCAGGACAACTATTCTTACAGAATATATAATTTCAGCTGAGACTTAAAGGAACCAGGGTAGTACAGAGGTGGAGAGGGCAGAGAAAGAGTTTCAAGCCTGGAGGACTATCAAGGAAAATGCCCAAAGTTGGAAAATGAAGCATCCTGTGTGGAAAAAATAGCAGGAAGTTCTATATTACTGGAACACAGATTTCTTGGAAGGGAGGCTAGGAAGGTCTTTTATACCAGCGTCTAGGTAATGAAGGGCTTTGAAGGCTGGAGGTGTTTTGTGTTTGATGCAGGCAGTGATAAACAGACAGTGATATGGTCAGAGTTGTACTTTAGTTTCAGAGCTGAGTAGATGATAGACTGAGGTAGGAAATGCTTGAAGCAGGGAGACCATTCAGCGTTCTATGACAATAGTTCATCTGCAGTGATGAGGGCCCGAACCAGTGTAGTAGCAGTGGCAGAGGAGAAAAGGAAGTAAACACAAAATATGTTGCAGAGGTAGGAAAAACAAGGCTTGGCAATTGTTTGGATTGGTTGAGAAAGAGCCAAGGTATGGGGTGGGGAACCTGTGACCTTGAAGCCACATGTGGAATGATGCTATGCTCCTGGGTTGTGGGCATGAGTGACAGGAAGGTGGTGATAACCCTGGGCAGTTACAGGTAAGTTAGGAAGAGGGAAGGTTTTGGGGGGAGTTGTGTGTTGAACACATTGAGTTTAGGAGGTCGCTTTGACACTCTGTTCAAAATGTACAATAGGCAATTAAAATGTGATAGTAGAGTTCAGGGCTTGACAAATAGATCAGGGGATCATCTCCATAAGTATTATAATAGAATCCATGGGAGTTGATGATATCAGAGGGAGAGAGAGGAAGGAGAAGAAAACATATCCCAGAACAGAGGCTTAAGGGACACCTATACTTAGGAGGAATGACCCAGATGAAGATCTAACAAAGAAGACTGAGGAGTGATCAGATAGTAGGGGTATCAGGACAGAATAGTGTCTGAAAAACCTAGAAAGAAGAGAGTATCAAGGAGGAAAAGGGTGATCAACAGTGTCAAAGGCTGCATAGAGTTCAGAAGGGACAAGAACTAAGAAAATGCCATTAAATTTGGAAGTTAATGGATCATTTATAACTTTGGAGAGAGCAGATTCAGTTGAATGATGAGGTAGGGAGCAAACTGCGAAGTTAAGGTAGTGAAAGGAAAGGAAGTGGAGGTACAAATCATAAACAGCCTTCTTAAGAAGTTTAGGCACAAGGGGCAGCTGGGTGGTGCAATCAGTAGAGCACTCGCCCTGGAGTCAGGAGGACCTGAGTTCAAATTTGGCCTCAGACACTTGACACATTTACTAGCTGTGTGACCTTGGGTAAGTCACTTAATCCCATTGCCCTGCCTTCCCCCCTGCAAAAAAAATTTTTTTGAAGAAGTTTAGGCACAAAAAGGTGGAGAAAAATGGAAAGATAGCTAGTGGAGATGGATGAATCAAGGTCTCAATAGAGAGGGTGGGAGAAAAGGGAATCATAAGAGATTTGAAGAAGGATAAGGTTTTGGGACGGCTTGGTGACAGCTTGCTGAACAACTAATTATGAGTGGGAACACCAAAGAGTAAAGGAGGTATAAAAGGACTGCCTTGCCTTCATGAGGTCCCATTTGTGATTATTTAACACGAATTTTTAGTAAGTGGTCCCAACCAACAGAGTTTTGTGATTTACTCTAACTCGTTCAGTTGCACCTGCATAGAAGCATTTCAGCAGATGGTGGGAGGAATCCAAAGCTGTGGCTTGACAGGATAAGATCTTCAATGGGACAAGAGACTTGAGAGAAAAGAATAGTGCAGAGTTAACTGGTTCACCAAGAGATCAAGATGGGGAAGAGAGGAGCATGTAGCCAACATAGGAGTGATGCCCTGGGAAAGAATTGATGTTTAAAAGGATTGAAGGTCACTGTGAGAACAAAGAACAGGGCTAGAGCAAGCGAGAAAGAATAAAAGGTATATAAAAAAGAGAGATTATGATCAGATCAGATAAAGGAATTTTAGAATTCACAAACATAAAAGAGAAACACTTATGGGTGATGGCAGGATCAAGGGTATGGCCATCTCTGTGTAGTTGAGGTGGGTTGGGGAGTGGATCATGGGAAAAAGGTTAGTTGAGGAATGTGGCTGTTTGAGGGAGCATTGAAGTTATTTTTATTTCCACTAGTATGAGAGCAAGAGTTGGGTAGGAGAGAAAAACTGTGAGCCAGACATTGAACTCTTTAACAAAAGAAGGAGAGTACCTGGAGGCAGGTAGATATCAGCTGCTACAAACTTGATTGGGTGATAAATATGGATTGAATGACTCTCAAAGAAAGAGATGTAACCCAGTGATGGCCATTGATGGAGAACCTGGAAATGGTAGTGAGGAGCAAGGCATATTTCCTAGTATTCCAACTGCCTCACCAGCACCAGTGAATACGGAGAGTATGAGTCAAAGTACAACCAGTTCTAGATAGGAGAGTCGGGGAAACTTCAAAAATTAAGAAACCTAAAGAAATTTCAGTAAGGCAAAAGTTGTTAAAAATGTGTCCAACTTTCAGTCCTTTACTTAGGGGTAGTGATGAATAAGTGTTAGTGTAATTCTATATCTGAAATAATTTCTAGGATATAATAGGTTTGAGATTTTATTCTCTTTTGATTATTGAAAAGGAATATATTTAGTCCATCACCATGTTTATTCTAACTTCATTTGTCTTGGGAAGTAGGAAGTGAAGCTCCATCCCTCTAATAATTTTCTTCGCTTCAATTTTTTTGAAAGAGCTTCCTAACTCACCTGAGAGAGGGTTTTTTATACTATTGAATTAGTTTTTGTTCTGCAGCTCCCCTATCCTTTGGGTTGATTACTATTCTGAAATGCAAGTCTGAAGCAGCAATACAAAAGACCAGAGTATGGAAATGGAATGGGAAGGAAGAAAATCCCTAAAGATCACTTAAAAGACCAAAGAACTGAACACCAGCTTCATATAGTAATGAACATTTGATTATACTTTTAAAAATTTGCTATAATGGCAAAAGGCCAAATGTTCTTCTTCTTTGGTTTTCTTTTTCATAATTCCTCTTAGTTTAGGCATAGATAAAGAACTGGAAAGGGCCCCCAGAGGTCATGTAGTCCCATCTCTTCATTTCATAGATGAGATCAACATTTGGGGAGGTTATGTAACTTGCCATTAGAATCACACAGGTCTTCTGAATTCAAATTTAATACTCTTTTCACTTTATCATACTAGGAAATCTTTTTGATAATTCAGCAATTTGACATTTCCCTTCCAGGCCATACCAAGGGCATGAGTAATGGTGCCACTAATAAATAGTGAGGTGAAAGGGGTAGGGCAAGGGAGGGAGGGAATAGTTTGGAGAGCCAGAAAACAAACTCATTTTTTAAAATATTTTCAGTTTAAGAAGTCAGTGAGATTTCAAGGGGGGGATTCCAGTAGTCGATTGGAAATGTGGGTCTTGGGTTTCATAGTATTATTTGTATCCCCAGTGCTTGGCACAGCACCTAGCACATACTAGGCACTAAATAAGTGTTTATTGATTAGAATAAGAGATCTTGATTTGGGAGTCATCAGAAGTTGATAATTAAAATTGTGATGAGTGAATGGAGGAGTGTGTGAAGAGAGAAGTACAGAGAGAGAAGAGATGTTTCAAGTTTAAGGAATTAAGATGAAGGTCACTCAAGGAAAGAAATGGAGGAGTTAGAAAGAGGACCAGGATAGTATGGTATCTTTGGAGCCACCAAGGGAGGAGGGAGTATATAATATGAGAGGTAGTCAAAAACGCTTAGAAAGGTCAGTGAGGATGAGACATAGTAAAAGGCTTTAGGTTTTGTCAATTTGGTGGTCATTGGTAACTTGAGAGGATGGTGGTAGTGAGAAAATTGCAAAAAGTTGAGAAGAGAGAGAACATGGAGACAAAGAACTTTTAAGAGACTTTGTGTAGTGATTATGAAAAGTGATGGTACAATAGCAGAATAGTCTAGACAAATTAAGGGAAGGCAATAATAATTAATAATAATAATAGCCTCATATAGCGCTTTCAGGTTCTTGAAGGACTTTTAAAATATTACCTTCACAACAACTCTGAGAAGGGCTCTTACTATCCCCACTTCATAGATGAGGAAACTGAGGCAGACAGAGGTTAAGTAACTTGCCTACAGTCACACAACTAGTAAATATCTGGGGCTAGATTTGAATTTGGGTCTTCTTGACTCCAGCTCAAATGTTCTAATTGCTGCATTCTTACCTGCCTCTAAATACTGGAAGCAAAAACATTGGAGGACTCTGAAAATGTTTTAGGCAGATGGAAGAGTAAAAGGAGGAGAGATTAAAGGTGATTGAGAGAGAAGGAATGATTGCTGGAAAAGCCACTTAAACATGGAAGAGGGAGAGAAATGGGATCAATACATACACACATATGCTATATATATTTATATGAAGTTTTACATATTATATATATATATGAAGTTCTTTTTATGCACCTCTTCCCTATAAGGAAATAGTCTGGTATGGTAGATAGTTGATACATACACATACAAATACATATATGTATATGTGTGTACATTATATATATACATATATACACATATATAATGTACACACATATACCTATATACATGTGTGTATGTATTATGTGTATGTGTGTTTACATAAACATGACAGCTAAGACGTCTCCTTTCAGTGTGTATGTTGTTTGGGAACTAGTTAGGGGAGGGAGAGGGAAGGAGATATTTGAAATAATGGCTGTGGAAGATAAAATAGGGAATCTTCAATTCAATCTCTACTATTGTACATAGAGAGTTAGATATAATACCGAATTGAATAAGCATCCTATTCAGAATAATTCAACAAATATTTATTGAGCATCTATTACGCGCAAGGCACTGGGATAGGTGCCGAAAGGAATACAGAGATGAATAAAACATAGCTTCTGCCCTTGAGGCTCTGTAGTCTAAGACTTTAGCAAGAAAGGGGAATCAGAGATAGAATACTATCAATGACACAGTGTCACTACCTGTTTTTCACTGTTTAAAAAAAAAACCCTGTAGAGTACAATAGGGTCCTGTTTCAAAAGTATGTAAACAAATATCATAATCCCATATAATGTGGGATTTCCAAAGCATCTCAAGGCATTTGCCTGACTTACCATTCATTTCACTGTCTTATGGAAGTAGATAATAAGCAACCTGGCACATAATGGATAAAAGACCTAACTCTTGAACTGAATCAAGCCTGGCTGTGATGTGTAGTAATGGCTGTGTGAGGGCAAATCACTTAATCTGTCCATGTACACCTTCTAAAACTATGAGTTACAGAATTGGATAGTTGGAAGAGTTTCCACCCTGAGAGAGTCACACATGGATTACATCACAGGGCTGAACAACAAAATGAAAATGATGGGATGAAAGGTAGATTGGATTTTCACATTTAATATTTGGAGAACATTGATAATATATGGTCTGCCACCAAATTATCTCACTCTTAGTAACTTTATAACAAATAATCCTTAAAATATCAAATAAAATTTTATATGAAGTTCTTTTTATGCCCATCTTTCCTATAAGGAAATAGTGACAGTCTAGTACGGTAGATAGATGATCCAGCTTTGGAGTCAAGAGCAGCTAAGTTTTGCCTAACTTCGAAGCATATTAGCTGTGTGAACATAAAAAAGCCACTACACTTCTAGGTGAGACAACTGTCTAATAATATAAGTTGCTGATCTGCGTAGATGGGGGGAATTTGTTCCTCATCTATAAAATGAGCCGGAGAAGGAAATGGCAAACCACTCCAGTATCTTTGCCAAAAAAAATTCCCAAACGACATCACAAAGAGTCAGACACAACTGAAAGGACCAAACAAGAACAACAACATATAGGTGGCCTACATGCATTTGTGTGTATGTGTGCAGGTATGTGAACATGTACATACATGTGCACCTGTGTTCTTTTTGGCATCTTCTTTTTTCTTCTCCATTAATCCGTAATTATGAAAAGCAATTTCAAATGTTCCCTTGGACTATTTGTAAGGCTTGTTTTCCCCGAACATAAAGGTGTACTCATCGTATTGCTAATTTAAAGCTTTCTTTAAGAACAAAAGGCGATCATGGCACTAGCTGGGCTTTGTATAGCCTAGGCAGCAGCTATGATGCTTTTTCCTAGACAGACGTGGTCCCTGCCTATCTGACAGCTAAGATAAGAGGAAGGGTTCCTCTAATTTCCCTAATGCCTTTCAATTAAAAGTCACAGGAATATAAAGCACCAGAAAAAATTGCAGAAGTAAATCCAACCCCCATAATCTGTCGCTACAAGATGCCCCAGTGACCGTGAAAAGGGAATTAGCAAGACAGGTTGTTTGGCGTCATGTAGGCATACCAGCTGATTTAATGTTTCACTTACCAGTTGGTTGTTTTGACATCATGTTGACATAGCTCAAGGCTAGTATATCAACTGTCAAAAATGCCATTCCATCTGTAGGGCCAACCCTAAGTAAAAGTGTGCCATCTGCCTTTGGCATCCCCTGATGCTCTTCTTCTCCCTCTTCCTCTGGTGTTTTCAGGCTACCCTTCCCCAGGCCACTTAGACTTGTTGCTGATTCTTACTCTCTCCCTTCTTTGAAATTTATCCTGGTTGCATTTTATCCCCTTAGGCTATGCTTTCTGTGTTGAATTTTGTTAGCTATTCTTTTGTGTGAGTTTGTTATTTTTTCTTTTTTTTTTCCCAATTAACATGCATTTATTCACCCTCCCACTCCACTCAATTAAACAATAAAATCCCTCATAATAAGTATGTTTATCCAAGCAAAACAAATTCCATTATTGGCTCTGTCCAAAAATAATATGTCTGCATTTTATGTCCAGTCCTCACTGGCTAGAGGAAGGGAGCATTTTCCGTCCTCTGGAATCCTGGTTGATCATTGAGTTGATCAGAATTTTAAAGTCTTTCAAAATTTTATTTCTTTATAACATTGTTGTCAATGTGCACATTATTCTAGTTTTTCTCACTACACTCTGCATTAGTTTGTAAAGTTCTTTCCAGTTTCCTTTCAAACTGTCCATTTAGTCATTCCTTATGGCCCAATTATCTTTCATCCCACTCAGGTGCCACAATTTGTCTCACCATTCCTCAACATAATGGACACACCCCATTAGTTTCCAGTTTGGGCCTATAGAAAAAGAGCTGCTTTAAATATGTTTGTGTATGTGAGTCTATTCTAGGAGGTGGGAAATGTAAGTCTTCATTCCTATTCAGGTAGTACTCAATAACCTGAGGTCCCTTTCAGTTCTAAGGTTCTGTAGACAGCAAAACAACATCAAAAAGGAACTAATAGTTCAGAGGTTTTTTGAGGGGGAGGGGTAAGGGGCAGAGAGGGTGAGCTTAGAAAAGAGGAAGAGGAGTAGTAAGAAATAATGCTGGAAGGGAAAAGTGCAGCCATTTTCTATAAGGCCTTGAAATCTGGATACAAAAAAGTCATGAGTGGCCTGAGCGAAAGGCTTGACTGTGGTTCATGTAACCAAGATTGCAAATCAGGCAGTACAATGGTGAAGCAGGCCTTTGGGGCATTTAGATGTTTATAATTGTAGTGTGTAGCAATCATGAGATTCTTTAGTCATCTGAGTTAGGCTTATTTAGTTAAGTGCAGTCCAACTGCATTCCTTTGACCTCTTTTTACACCAGATCTCTTGTTGATTCAGACTGTTGGTTAGGTACCTTCATCTTCCATGTATTTTAAAGACAGCATAGCATGCATTTCCTTGGGAGAGAAGTTGGAAAGTTATATCATGTCAGAGAAGATAGTGGAGTATTGTGGCAAAATATGGTGCTGTATATAGACACACAGAACAGCAGATCTTCTGTACAGCGAAGTGATGCAGTGGATAGAGCACTAGGTCTGGAGTCAGCAAATATTGGGTTCAAATCTGGCCCCAGACACTTACTAACTGCGTGACCTTGGGCAAGTCATTTAACCTCTGTTTGTCTCAGATTCTACATCTGCAAAATGTAGATAATAGTATGGCACATAGCAAGTGCTAATTAAATGTTAGCTATTAGTACTATTTTTGGAGTATCTGCGTAGGCAGGTGGTATAGTGGATAGAATGGTGGGCCTGGAGTCAGGAAGTCCTGAGTTTAAATCCAGCCTTAGACCTGTATTACATGAACCTGGGCAAGTCATTTAACCTCTGTTTGGCTCAGTTGTGAAGTGGGGATGATAATAGCATCTATGTCTCAGAGTTATTGTGAGGATCAGAGGAGATAATATTTGCAAAACCTTAAAGCACTATATAAATGCTAGCTATCATTTATATAGTATGAGACAATCCCCCAATGCTTGTAACTAATAAAAATTCTTCTCATTTTCAAAGCAAGGATTCAGGTGTTTCCTGAACCCAAGTCCAGTATTCTTTCCAGTAAACTCTGCAGCTTCTGCTCTTCCCCACTGAAGCAGGTTTAAATATTAAGAAGGGATTCACCAGAATAATCAGAGGCTTAAACAAAATGAATAAATAAGTCCTCTGAGAATTGATTAAAGGAGCTGGATTTATTGAGAATTAAAGAAAAATAAATGTGTTGCAATGGAAAAAGCATTGGACAAAAATTAAGAATTATGTTCTAGTCCCAACTTTACTTATTTGCAAATGGCAAGATTTTGGGCATGTGCCATTGGGACTCACCATCCCACAGTTTTGTTTTTTTTTTTTTGTTTTACATGAAAAAGGAAATGATAATGAGTTCAGCACCTCACCTTTCTATAGTATGCTAAAGTTGACAGAGCATTGTTTCCTTATAATAACTCTGATCTCCATATAAGGTTTTAAAGTTTGCAAAGTGTGTTACAGTCACTAATTCATTTGATCCTTATGGCATCTCTGTGAAACTAAGACTAAAAGCATCATCATTCACATTTTTCCAGATGGTCTCATGATGGTTAAAAAACTTGGCTATGGTCACTCAGCTATAAAACTATTGAGTGTTAGACATGGGATTTGAACCGATGTCTCTCCTGAACCCCAAATAGATTTATCTTTCCCTTCTCCTATATTTATGTCACGGTCTAAGTATTATGATGTTTTCTCCTCTTTTTCTTACATATGAGAAAACAGAGGTCCAAAGGATTTAAATGACTGACTCTTGGTCATGCAGTTAGTACTACAGATGAAATTTTGATTCATGCCTCCTGATAAGTCCACTTTGCTTTCCACTAATGCCTCTTTGCCCACCTCGTAGGGATAGATTAAGTAGTAAATGAGAGCATGTGTGTGTGTGAGTGAGAGAGAGAACGAACTTTGGTAAGTACAAAGGATATCAAATATATTGTCAATTATCAAAAATAATTTCAATTATAATTATTGCTCCTGCCCTTTGGGATGATTTGAATGCAGTACTGCCTAGAGTCAGGAAATGGAGTAGATGACATCTGAAGTTCTGTTCGTTTATAATATTGCTGAAATTATGCTCTAATTTAGGCTATGTCTGGATCCTTTTCTCCCTAAGAACAGTCTCTGAAAACAAATGACTCACTTGAGAGATATTGGAGACCTAGTTTTTCATGTTGTAATAAGATTTTTTAAGGAAATTTTCTCTATTCAGTGTTAGCCCAAATAAATCCTGGTGGGATTCCAGTGAAAATTACAATAGAGTCATGCAGATAAAATGTATCATGTGGAATATAGGATGTGTGGTCTATAGAAGCAAAACCAACTGTAGTTATGGTTGAAAATGGATACATACAATTTCATGTTGAGGTAAGAAATCAGTCAACAATGAGTGTCTGCTCTGTGTTCAGTACTGTTTTAGGTATTTGGGGGAGATACAAAGATGTGATATATCCCTGCCTCAGAATAGTTTACAATCCAGTTATGGAAACTTAGGTTGTGTTATTCTTATAAACCTGAATGTCAGCACAAATTAATAGATCATTGATTTCCCACATACCAATGTTTCCAATGTTTTCATTTGTTTCCCTCAGGAAGAATACAATCAGGTGATATATGGGGCCCTCACCACTAGAAGGTTACTGTGTTTCTATGTTGAATTAGTAGTAACTTTTAAATCTTCAGCTAGATTCCAAAATTTCATACAAGAAGATAATCATAAATGTACATACTGTCCAAATAGCTCTCCAGTGTCGATGTTTATTTTATAATTAAAATGACCTGTGGCTCTCAGAATACTTTAGAGACTAGATTTAAAATTATGTTGTAATGAGTCTAAAAAACTTCTCTATGGGTTGTTATTCCCTCTATGTTGTATCCCCAATACAAAAACAAGCCTTTTTATGATAGTGTAGCAGTTGTCAAAGCTCCATGTGTAGAATCCATCTCCATGCCTAAAATGAAGAAATTTATAATGTTTCATGTTTTGTTCTTCACTAAGAAATGAATGTCTAAGTCCTCAGGTATGCCTCTATGAGTAAAAATTTATTCAAAATATTGCTATTTTCTGTGACAGTTTTTTTTTGATTCCTGGAAAAAAGGTTACATTTCCATATTCCATAGCTGTGCTAATATTTTTCAAACAGTATATGTGAAACCCAGTAAGTGTTGAGGTTTATGTTGACTGATTATGGAAAATTGATAGTTCTTTTTGTTTTTGTCCTTCAAGATCTTTAGCCAGGAAAAATTTTCTATAACAGCAGTACTATGATACTGCTATTCAGCTTTAGGCAGAAGCTAAAGTAAACTATTTTTCTGACACCTTAATTCTTTCAAAATAGCATCATATTTAGGTAAAGATATCTCACTAGAATTTTATGAGGCTTTTTAAAAATAAGAATTTAAAATATTGGATTTTAGTGGATAATTCACAAAGGGAAAATTGTAATCACAGAAGAACTTTTTAAATGATAAACATTTTTGGAAGATCTGTATAACAAAGTTCTATAATTATTTTGAATATTTTATCAAAATAGTGCCTCACTCGTCTGCTTTCTTCATTCTCCTTCCTCACTCTTTAAAAAAGAAACAAAAATATAAAACGTACTAATTTAGAATTCTTTGTATCCTTTTTAACCTGTCAGGTCAAATTTGGGGAGTGGGGTGTGGAAATCAGTCATCTAAGTACCTGCTTAAAACTTGCTTGCTTTTGGTCCCTGTGGATTTGACAAACTTGAAATTACATCTATAATAGCCTATGGAGAAATACCTAGCCGTCCTCTCCATCTTTATATAAATTTCTATTCTTTCCTTATAGCCCTCACACAACTGACCATCTAGAATCATGAACAGTCATAGTGTCTGGGTAGAGTGATACCTATAATCCCTGTTACTGGGTAGGTTAAGACTGGTAGATTCCTTGAATTGAGGAGTTCTGAGCTGCTGTTGTTGTGTTTGTCCTTCATTTTCAAAGAGGACCATGGCATCAGGGAAATGATGACATGACTTGCAGTTGACTTTGATTTGAGTGAGGGAGGGCTGTGCAAGGTCACCAACCTTACTTTCGCCTCCAGAGCCATCTGGGTCCAGTGACCTGATATTCATCAGGATGACTGGAGATGACCCAGAATGCAATGGGAGACCTTGGCGCTTTTGGCTAAGGCCTTTTCATATAGTCATTTAGAGTGAGGTAACTCCCATTCAGTGAGCTGTAGCAAGGCATCAATTAGACATACACACTAAGACCTGTATCAATATGGAGAGCTCTTGGAGTGTGGCATCATCAAATAGGCTAAGGAGGAGCAAACTGACCCAAGTCAGAAAGAGAGCAAGTCAACATCCTCCTGCCTATCATCAGTGGCATTAGGGCTGTGAACAGTTTCTCAGCTTCCAGTCTGGTGAGAGTAAGAGATCCTCCCTCAGAAATCAATGAATGCATGAATGGCCACGGATAGTTGAGCTGGTATAAACTTTAAACATCGACTAGTGACCAGCTTCATCATTTTACAGATGAGGAAAATGTGACTCGAGGAGTCTTTCCCAGGTTCACACAAAAAGTATCAGAACTGGGATCCAAAGTCAGGTTTGCTTGATTCCTTTTAAACCTGAAAACACTGTGTCAACTAAACATCCAATTCCAGAACTCTGATCTACACCAGATAATTCTGCTGCCTGATAATGCTTTTCTTCTCTGTTCTGCCATCCTTATAGTTGAGGTGGTAGAAGGAGCTAGGAACATGGAAATAGACCACTACCCCTGCCAATTTCAGCCTTTTCTCTCAGGACTTATTCAAAGGGAGATGATTTTTAAAAAGCAGCATTAAGAGAACACCTGATCACCCCATTCATGACACCAGTGCAAGTGGTGGATGTTGTGAATCATCTTTTTCATTAGGAAACATATGATCAACTTAGGAATCAAGAATAAAAATTAAGCATAAAGGGAAAAATCATAATTTTCTTCCACATCTTTTCTCTAATAAAAGCTTCATAGAAATCATATATATTTATATATACACATATGTCTATAAAATATTCTTTAAGATGTTTTATCTAATAAAAATTTCCTAGAAATCATTTGTAACAAATGGAGATATAGCAATATATTATTAGGAATATATTATTTATGTATAATATTATATGATTATAATATTACTAAATATATGCACATATGTTTCTAACAATATTATACATATGAATAACAGAAGTATCTTTTTAGTGTTGTGGAAATACTACTGGACTTTGAGTCAGAAGGCCTTGGGTTAAAATCTCAGCTCTGCTGTATCCTACTGTATTTTGTTACCATCAAGTTACCTAGTTTCTCTGAGCTTTAGTTTTCTCATCTTTAAAATGTTGAAAATAATACTTAAGACTACCTCCAACACAGGATTCTTGTGAGGAAAGTCAAGCGATAAACATGTATTCAGTGACTACTCTCTACCAGGCACTGTGTTAAGCGCTCAGCACATGAACACAAAATAGACAGTTTCCTTCCATCAAAAACTTAGGATCGAATGGAAGGAGACAGTGTATAGAAGGAAATTGAAAAGTGGTTGAGAAGAGAAGGTCCTCACCCTGGAGCATAATGGAAATGCCAGAGGAATACAGCCAGATGGGAAATTTAGAGTCAGCTGGCCTGGGCATCCTCCTTAGATAGGAGTTCTGGGAGTTTTCCACCCTCCAATCAAAGGGATCTTGGGGACAAAAGGTACTGAGGAAGTATGAGTTCCAGGGCTGATATGATCTTGAAGGATGAAGAGGCTCCTGGAACATGATGGAGTAGTTAAACATGAAACTAGGTGGAAATGAATTTTTGGTTATCCTTGGCTCCCTCATTAAATGGAGGTCCTTGGAGAAGTTCTCCATTCCACCTTGTATAAAGCACATTGAAATGTGAATTCCTAAAACCAATTGTTCGATCCACCCACTTTGAAGCTCAGATAGCAATTATGCATTTTTTAACACTCTAGTTATTTGCATGTCATATTCCCCTGCTTGTTGATAAACTCAATGAAATCAAGTATCTTGTCCAATCTAAACTTTGTACGTTACCTAGCACATAGCATATTGCTATAATATGCACATGTTGTTCAGTCTTTCAGTCATCTCTGACTCTTTGTCATGCCATAGACCATACTTGGCAAAGATATTGGAGTAGTTTGCCGTTTCCTTCTCTGGTGGATTAAGGCAGGCAGAGGTTAAGTAACTTGCCCAGGATCACACAGTGACTGGTGTCTGAAGCTGGATTCGAACTCAGGTCTTTCTGACTCCAGGCTCAGCACTTTATTCACTGAGCCACCTAGATGCCTCGTATTATGCATATACTGTGTGCCTGATAAAGGCTTGCTGATTGATTGCACACAGTAGATGAAGACTTACTTTTTTCCCCAAAGCAATAGTTAAGAGACTTAAGCTATGTATACTAATGGGAGCAATTTTACTTTTTTCTCTTAAAACTCTGGAAAAAATTGGGAGACATTTTGTCAACTAGACAATGTTAGAAAAGTTTAGGAGAATTTTTAAGGAGCTAAAAAAAAGTACCACTAATAATACTTACACATTATTTTGTATTTTTGGAGTCATAAAACATAATTTCATTGAACATATTTACTGAGCACCTGTTAAGTGCAAAGTACTGTACCAGATACTGATTAAACCACATCAATTTGTTTTAAGTTGAAGTTAATTTGTGATGATGGTTTCACATAATGCTGCTCTCCACCAGCATTCTTCAGAAGGAAATCTTGATGTATGCTACATGAACTGTTACCTAATTGAGCAATTATTGTGTAGTTAATAAAGAAGACTGAAATTAATTCTTTGCTAATTGCTTTCTGAAAGCAGGAACTTAGCTTAATTCATCTTCTGAGACCACAACCGTGTGATATTTTAAATGTGATTTTCCCACTTTTAATTTATTGATGTTCATGAGATATTGATGAAACTTTAAAATGAATATACTTCTAGCAACTGCCATTAAGGTGATGAGGATTGTACAACTATATTATTCCAAAGGAAGTTAACAAAGAAGCCAGAAACAAATGATGCAACATTTTTCCAAAGCCATGAGCTTTATAGATAGTGAGTTATGTAGGATTTTGGTTTTGTTATATTTTTACTGTGATTTGCTTAGCAAAGTAGAGTTTAATACTTAGCCATTTATTGCATTGTGCATTTCAGGAATATGTATGCCTGAGTATATATACATATATGCATTTGTCTACCCTAGATTTTTGCCTATATTTCATTAAATGTACAATGTAAATAAATTGAAGCTTTCAAGAATAGTAAACCAATATGAAATGTACCAACTGAAAAAGGACAATTTGCTTTTCTTGCACTTCTAAAAAGGCTATCAGAGATAATTTTGGATTTAATTGAAACTATATTCCAAATATGTTTTTACAACAACAGAGAACATGTTAAATTCTGGTATGAAACTTAAATTTTGTCTCTCCTTTCTCTATCTTATTTTTCACAAATATCTACTATGATAAATGTACCATCAAGGCCTTAGAAGGCTCTATTAGGTTGAGTTGTTTAACAGAAACTCAAAGGGGTTGTCTTGGGCCCTCCCTGTACATTTTTTCTGTCTCTCAGCCCCCAAGGGCATCAACAGCATCCATTTGTGACACGGCTTCAGGGAATTGGGAGTGCTGTCTTTGATCACATTAAAGGTGTTTGGTATTTCCCCGTGTAAAACTGACTGGCTGGGACATGGATAAAACCTATAACATTGGCCCTTTTAGCACTATGCTCCAATCAGTGGAGCTGTCAAAGTACAGATTTGATAAAAGAATAATGAACCAGTGAGCTAATATGATGAGAAAATCTGGCTCATTGTGTTTTAAATAGATCATTAATGATAGAAACCAGATCGTTCTCTATTTCACCCTGATGGATGGCACGTTATTTTAATTCTACTTTTCTCCAGCCTCACCAGAATTTTCTGAATCAGAAATCCTATGAGGTGATGTCCAATATATACCTGATTTGAATTCTAAATTAAAGTTGTAGCCCTTTGTATGTGTACCATTAGGATGTGTTATTTTAGAATTTAGAAGATAGAAAACAATGTTATAGACACTGACCCTGATTTGCAAATGTTTCTTTTACTTTGCAAAGGAATGTGACTGAGTTAACACTTTAACAATTTTTTTTATTTCATCTTGCATTCCCCCATTACATTTTACTGAGGTAGACAACAATTATATTTGTTTTTGTAGATAAGGACTTAAGGTACAAAACCAATAAGAGAATTATCCCCAGGCTACAAAGCTAGCAAAATGGGAAGCAGAATCAAATTTTACTCAGCTCCAAATCCAATGCTTTTTCCACTGAATTGTGTCTAATAATAGGTTAGTGTTTCATTGTCCTGGTTTTAAAATAGGTCTCATAAAACATCTGCTGTCTAATTCAAAGGACTTCTGTAGGAATAACTAGTTGCATCTATGAAATCTCTGAACTCCTTCAAAGTCAATTATGACATATTTAGTATTAAATCCTTTATTTAGGAAAGTCCCAAGCACATGGCCAAGCTTTAAGAGAGAGAATGTTGAGCTATTCTTGTGGTGCCTTTATATGTAAAATGAATAAGATTCATGACAGTCTCATCAACACAGTGTTTTGTTATGATGAACATAAAGATAGCAAAAAAATCTTCAAAAAGATAGCAATAATGTTCAATTCAGTTGTTTGTTGTAGGCCTAACATAAATTGAAGTTACATATATACAGTACCTCCTATGATTCAAATGCTTTATTCTTGGAATAAGTAGCATATTAAATGTTTATGGAATAGGAGGATTAGTTGTAGGGAAGTAGGAATATATACCCTGAAGAAGAGAAGACTTGGGGGAGGGGGGAAAGAGAGAATGATAGTTGTATTTAAATACCTCAATTATTTGAATGATTGTCATGTGGAAGAGGTCTCATTCTAGCTCTAGAGGAGATAACTAGAAAAAATGAGGGCAAATTATAAAGAGTAAAATTTAGGTCTGACATCAAGGGGAAAAACATCTTTCTAGCAAATAGAGCTATCTGAAAGTGGAATGGGTTGTCTGGTATGATCAGGGTTTGTTCATCAGTGAAAGGTCTTTGAGCAAAGTCCAGGTGATTAGTTTTAGGTATGTTGAAATAGATAGGGGTTCTTGTTTAGCTATAGACAAGAATACATGACCTTCCAATAAAGTTCCTTATTGCTCTAAATTTTTGTGATTCTGAACATACTCCCAGAGCATCTAAAAACAATATTCAGAGCAGTCTTCATAGCTCACCTTTCATATAGTGCTTTACAATTCAGAAAAATGCTTTCTTCACAATAATCCTGTGAGATAGGTAGGGTATAAACCAAGGGTGGGGAACCTGAGGCCTAGAGGCCACATGTGGCCCTCTAGGTCCTCACGTGCAGCCCTTTGACTGAATCCAAACCTCACAGAACAAATCCGCTTAATAAAAGTATTTGTTCTGTAAAACTTGTACTCAGTCAAAAGGCCCTCCAGAGGACCCAGAAGGCCACGTGTTGGACAGCAGGTTCTCCATCCCTGGTATAGATTATCATTCTAATTTTTCAAATAACGAAACTGAGGCTCAAAGTGATGATGTATATATTGTATCTCCATCCAGCTCTTGATTTAATCTTTTCTTCCTCATTCTTCCTACCCCCACCAGAATATGAAATTTTAGAGAATTCTAGTATCACATCATAAGACCTGGTTTCATCTCTTCAGTAAATTTCTGTGTGACGGGTGAGGTGCTAAACTCTGCTTGGCTTATATTGAAGGAAAGATTCCTTTTCTAGACAAATTTTTCCAGATTTGAACCTATTTTGTACTTTTCCCTCTCTACCTAAAATCCCTTTCTTACAATTAATTCTATGTCTTTGCATTGGTTACTTTAGATGCTTTTAATTATTTCATTGTGATTAAAGGGTCAGGAAAAAGTCTTTCTGATCGGCTAAAACAATTGAGGTTGTTTATTTTGGGAAGTGAGAGAGCTAAGATAAATGATAGTAGTGAACTATAAGAAATGATTCATTGATTCATTCAGTTTGTATTAATTGAGTCCTGACTATATGAATAGAGCTGAGCTGGAAACTGGGGAAATTCAGAAAAGATAACTTCTAAGTGTCAAATTACTTTTGCAAACAAGCACTCTGAAGGAGGATGCTTGTTGAGGTGGGAAATTAGGTAGTCTTTGAAGGATGAGTAGGAATTGCCTAAGTGAGAAAATAGGGTAAGGGTATTCCGTTAGGGATAGGAACCTGAACAAAGTCACACAGGCAAGAATGAGTGAGGACTCTTCGAAGGAATGGAATAAATCAGTTGGTCAAAAAGGGAGGGAATCGTGAGTGGGAAGAGTGGGAGATTCAAGGCCTATCATGGAGGTCCCTGAATCCCAAGCTAAAGTTTGGACTTTTCGATTAAATCATGGAATAGTCTTTGTATGCTTTTGAGGGAGTGAATTACTTGGTAGATGTGGTTCTTGGGGTTAAGAAAGGTAGTGAGGCACATGGAGATGCCTCTACCTGTGGATTCAGGATGTTCTGGAGTCAAGGTCTGCTCCTGATAGATACTAATTGTGTGACAAAGAACAAGTAACTTAACCTCTCAGGGCCCCCAAGCAATTCTTAAGATTGTAAATTATAGAAAAAGTTCCAGGCATTAGAGGGAGTAGAATCATAAGTCAGCAGTGCCTTGGGGGAGGGGCAGGAGAAAAAAGGGAAGGGTCAAGGTCAGCCACAATGCTCTGCAGAATGATTGGATTAGGAGGAGAGACTTGAGATAGGAGACCAATTAGAATCTTACTATCCTAGCCTAGACCTGAAGTACTGAGTGACTGGAATTGGGAGGCAAAGAAAAGAGGAAGCAATAAATACTGCCTGTGTGGCAGTTGGGTGGCACAGTGAGTGCAGGGCCTTGAGTCAAGAAGACATGAGTTCAAATCAAGCCGTAGTACTCACTAGCTCTGTGACATGGGATAGTTATTTGACCTGTTTGCCTCAGTTTCCTCATGTATCAAATGGGAATAGTAATAGCACCCACCTCCAAGTGTTGTTGTGAGGATAAAATGAGATTAAAAACTGTAACGCACTTTAGCACAGTGCTTAGGACACAGCAAGCACTATGTAAATGTTAGCTGTTATTATATCTGGCTTCAGACACTTAATAGCTGGGTGACCATGGGCAAGTCACTTAACTCCTGTTTGCCTAAGTTTGCTTTGGAAAAGGAGGATAATAATAGCGCCTCTTCCTAAGGTTGTTGTGAGGATCAAATTAAACAATAAAGGCAGTTAGCATGATGCCTGGCACACATAAGCACTATGTAAATATTGGTTATTATTATTAGTGATAATATTAATTAGTATATATTGAAAGAAGAAAAAATAAGACTTAGAAACTGATTCAATATTGAGGTGCAGTTGGTGGGGCGGGCAGGAAAGGCAAAAAGAAATCAAACGTGACCCTGGTTTCAGGCATCATTGATCTATAGAGAGAGTTAGGAGGGGAAACTTGTCCTTAGGCATGTAAATGTGAGACGTATACAAGACTAATAGAAAGCATTAAAGATCCAGAAATGGGTCCCAGAAGAGGAGAACTGCAGATACAGATTCCTGCTGTTCACATAAAAGCAATAACAGGTACAGTCAACAACTCAGTTTAAAAGCACTTTGGTGTTTGCGAAGCACTTTCCCTGAAACAGTCCTGAGGAGTAGGAAGTATTAGTTTTGCTTTCCCCAGATTGAAGCCATGGAAGGAGAGGAACTCCATAAAGGCAGGAAAGTATAAGAAGAGCACAGGGTTGAGGGAAGGCCAGAGCTGTGGGCACCAGCAGCCCCAGTCAGGAATTTAGAGAGAAGAGGAGCTAGAGGAGGAAGGAGGCGGTAGGTAGAGATAATATGGTGCAATGTCCCAGACACCAAAGGAGAAGATGGAAAGGTCAGGGGTATCAAATGTAGTAACAAGGTTAAGGGAAATGAGAATTGTAAAAAAATGTTATTAAGGATAGAGCAAATGAATAGGGGGTTAAATTGTAGATATTAAAAAAAACTTCCTTTGTGTAAAGGCTTTTAAAAAACCTATCATTTAAAGGGAAAGTTTAGAAGTTTTTAAGGATAGGTTGATATTTATAAACAAGTACAGATTATTGTGAGAAGGACTGGTCAGGGAAACCTTCAAGGGGGATTTGAAAAATTATTTGTTTCTTGAATGGTGGGTAAGAGTTAGATTGTTGGAGAAGACACATTTGAACTTTAACCAAAATGTAAGGGGGAGCCTTTGAAAGTCCCTGAGGAAGTAAGTGATGTAATGAATTTAAGCAACTAAGTGGCTTAGACTTTGGAGTTTGTCCTTCATTCTTGAAGACAACCATGACATCAAGGAAGTAATGCCATGACACACTGTAATGGCAAGCAAAGTGGGACTTTTTGCTGTTTTTTCTTTTGGAGTGCTTCTCAGCAGTAAAGCAATCAAATGCCTTTGGTTGAGTCTTGCCTTAGTTTGAATCAAGTCTTTGATTGAATCAAGAGTCTTTGATGACCTGCTTAAGTCACAAGAAAGCCACATGAGTTTGAGTCACATGGTTGTGATGCCCCCTGTGGGCTGACCCTGAAGAAGTATACATATATTCTGAGGTTAGCATTTTTGCTTTGGGGCTCATTCATTGGAAGAGTGTTCATGTGATTTGGCCACACGAGACTCTGGGTAACTATTAAGGAGCCCCCTGGCTTTGAAAACCCAGATGTTGGTGCTTCTCTCTCTGGTAACTATATATGTATTGCTATGGATAGACAGGTAGAAGCCCTGTCTGCTGGTTTGTATTATTTGCTCCGTTTATATAATTTCTACTTATAATTTCTGTTTGTGTTTTCTCTGAAGTTCAGGGTGCTGAATTTTTCCCCTGAACTAAGTTAATGATGTATGTATTTTTAATTAAAGTGAGATTGTAAACCCCTTAAAGTTGCTTTCCTCAGAAAAGCAGATCAAAGAACCTGTGCCAGCAGCCCTCCTGTGTGCTGGTGTTATTGGCCATTACATCCACAGTAGCTGCAAGCAGCATTGTTGTTACACATGCAAGTGAATTGGATTTAAGTGAGGGAGGTCACTTTCTCCTCAGGAGCCATCTGGTCCAGGGGCCAGATATAGATCAGGATGACTGGAGATGGCTCAAGATGCAGTGAGGACCTTGACTTTTTCAGGCTCGGTCTTTAACAGGTCTCAGTTTGACTGAGACAAGCCCATTCAGTGATTAAGGCTTAGTAAGAAATGAGGCAGAGAATGGCCTCTTTAATCAAAAAAAAATCAACCTGGGAGGGAAAGAACCTCAGGGGTTCTGGCCAAAACAGAAACAATTGATATTAAATAGTTCTATGTGGAAAAGGGGGGAAAGTTAAAGGATCTAAAGAGTGGTCCTTTCAGTAGACTGAACCAGTGTTTATCTTTAAATCACAAAAATAAAAACATGTTGTGTTGGTATAGTGCTTCAAAAAAAATGCATTATTTCATTTGCATTATTTTGAAAAAAATGCATTATTTCATCCAGTATGACTACTTGATGAAAAAGGTATTAAGGGTATGATTTTCCTCTTTTTTACATACAGGTAAAGTGAGGCTGAGGTCAAGTGATTTATGTAATGGCATAAAACCTGTAAAGGATAGAGTTGTTGCTTAAACCCAGACCCAATGAACTTTATGCCATGGTTGCCTTTCTATTGATATCTGCTATCTATAATGGAGATTGTTATATGCTTTGTTCGCCCAATGGTGGGGAGGAATCAGAAAGAAGTCTTCATCCCTGTGAGCCTATTGAAAAGAAAATTACTCTAAATGTTTTTAATATTTCTAATCTTTGTTCTTTTAATTACTTTTTTTCTTAATTTGATGAAATTTCCAAAGATGAGTTGCAAGTATGATAGCTGTGTTTAGTTTATTGAGCTAATTTATTTACAATTAAATACCACCTATAAACAACTGTCAAGGTTGAGTTTAATGGATGTCATGGTTCACTTTGGTTTATGTGTCGTTTGCCTTTTGACCCTCAGATTCTGTTGATTTCAGAAAGTACATTTAAAAATACGTAGAACTATTTTCAAGACAAGTCACTCAAGCAAAACATTTTGGAAATACCCTAGGGGAATCAGTATAATCATTTAGACAGCAAAAATAACTGATAACATGTCAAGCTTTTAAGTAAATGTCTTAATGGAGTTGACCTCATGCCAACAGCACTGTCAGACCTGCTGCTGATGCCTTCCTGTTCCTTTATATGCAGAGAATTTGGATGGAGAGACCCTGAACTTCCTGAAGTGATCCAGATGCTTCAGCATCAATTCCCTTCTGTGCAGTCGAATGCTGCAGCCTATTTGCAACATCTCTGTTTTGGAGACAATAAGATTAAAGCAGAGGTAAGATTGACTGGATTTTTTTCCTTTCAGATTAATATCTACTTTGGATTATTTATATTCATTGTAAAGGGGATAGTTAAGATGACACTTCATTAATTTAAATTACTAAGGTTCACATTTTAAGGGTGTTTTAAAGTGAAGATTTGCCTGTATTTATACCCTGCTATCCCACTTGATTGTGAATTTTTTTTTCCTTTTGCATAGTTTACTAAGAAAATCAATATAAATAAGAGTAACAATAAATATGTTCAATTTGACAAATCAGATTTTAATTACTAAATGTTATCACACTTTTCACCTCAACCCCTACTTCTTAGGAAACTGAGGCAGCTAGGTGGTACAGTGGCTAGAGTACTTGGTCTTGAGTTAGGATGACATGAGTTCAAATTCTTCCTCAGACACTTCCTTAGACACTCAGATGTGTGACCTTGGACAAGTCACTTAATCTCTGTCTGCTTCAGTTTCCTCAACTGTAAAGTGGAGATAGTATTAGCCTTACTTCACAGAATTGCTGTAAGGATCAAATGAGATATTTGTAAAGCACCTAGAACAGTACCTGAAACATAGTAGTTACTTAATAAGTGCATGTTTCCTTCCTCTTCCCCTTCTCCTTCCACTTCCCATGAGCATTTTTGGTCCAAGAAGAATAGGAACTGGGAGTAATCACTCACCTGTCTGTACTCTAGATAAGTACCTTTGAAAAGATGTCCAAAGGAATCTTTTTTGTAACTATAATATAAACCATTTCAAACTGACCAGTTGTTCTTTGGCAATATGTCTAATAAGCAACAGTATATTTGAAAATTGGCTCTGCTAACACTCTTTGCAAATGGCAAGACTTCTGCAAACAAAAAGATGGGTAGACAAAATATTTTCTCTCCATTTTAGAAAGATTCTTAATTCTACAGCACATAAGCTGTTTTGAGCATAAGTCCAAATTATTTTTGGAATGAAGATATAATTACAGTCTATTATAGATTTTTGCTAACAAGCACTAGATTGTATGTAATCTTGCTTCTTTTCATCTTTTTGCTGTCTCTGTTCCATTTAGCCTGCAAAAGCATTTAGTCTATACTAATTCATGTTAGGTAAGACATATTCTCTGTACAGGATAGTAGAATATTGCCCATTTCAGACCAATTTCTTAATACAAAAACAAAATCTCTATCTCCAAATCTCTCAATAACCTAAAATACTAAGAAAAGGATGATTTAGCCCTATTTTAAAGGGTTCTATTTCCTTTTACATCCTGAGTTCATTGGTGGGAACATTATAACCATTGGCATTAAAGGGACAGATAAAATATTTACTGTAATCATTTAGATTATGGCATTATGTGAAATTTGATTTGTGGAATAAAGACAATTTTTAGCTTCCTTTAAAGGTCAAAATTGCATCATTTTATCTTATTTTATTTTATTTTTGTGAGCCAGATGTGATTTGATTTGTTCAAAGAATCCCCTTCTAACTGAGAGCCTTTCAGTGTTGCCTTTGGCACTGAAACATTAAGAGGATTGCCTGTTGTATCAGAGGCAGCCCTTGAACCCACCTTTTGTAGAGGGTGAATCCAGAGTTGATTACCTACTGTTATCCTTTAGGTGATGCCTGCTTCTTAGAGGAATCATATCTGAAACGGAGATGCTACAGCACACAAGGATTAGGAAATAATACTCATCCTGGATAATATGTCCTATTGATGGTAGCCCTCTGGTCTAGATGGCCAGCTTCCCAACACTCCCAGGACTTGAGACAGGCAGTACTTTCTGGATGATTTGGGAGAGGAAATGCAAGGGGGAGGGTACACTCTAATCTCTCTATTAACAAAAATCAGAAGGAAGTGCTAATGAGCAGTGGAATTAGAGAAAGCATTACAAAGAAGAGGAAGTAAATGACATGAATAATGTACTAACTGAATAATTCAGTTTCTTGTAGAAAGGCAGGCCTCTGGTAGGTATTGGACACAGAACTATTATGTAGAAACACAGCTTACATCACTTACAGTTAGGTTCTCAGAGTCCAAGCCCTTAGCAATTTGTTCTCCCTTTGAGACTGATGGTTGCCTGTCATGTTTTCATACATAGGTATTGATTTTTGTAATTACCCATTGTCCAAATACAAATTTCCTAAGCATTATTCTTTCTAGATTTATTCAGCATGCTAGTCTATCTGTCACATCTTATTGAATTGATTTAGTCTCTCCGTCTACATTTCATTAGAGGTATTGACTTTGTTTGTTCACACAATGGATAAGCCATTGAGCCTCAGACAGAATTAATTCTTCTATACTTAGGATATCTTAAATCATATTTTTCTTATGCCTTACTAAAGTACTTTTGACATTTGGTTTTCCTACATTGGAGCCAGGAAAGATAGTATTACTTTCAAAATGATACCAGTGCTTCTATATTCAAAGTTGCAAATTCATTTCTATAAATCATCAGGCCTAACATCATCCTAATGGAGTAATTTTTGGAGAGGATGTAGGTAAGCTTTATCTATGCCTCACATCTAGAAAGAGCTTACCTGTATTACTAATCAAATAATAACAAATTCCTGGGAAAATATTAGTCGGTACCCTTTTAAGACCTATTTTTGTTCAAAAAAATTTTTTTTGACTTTTCTTAACCAAAAGAAGTATTGAAGAACAAGGAGTCCCCAAAGTCTTATTGTAGACTTTTTCTTTCAGCCATGTATGCATCAAAAGTTCATTCTTTGAACGATCTTAAGGCTAGAATTACAAATGCAGTCCTTTCAATCACTGCACAGTAGCTGATGAAAGTTTTACAAAGTTCAAAAATTGCCAGGAGTGGTAATTATGTTGAAACATATCAATAGTTTAACATTTTAAAGAATTTACCTCTTAGTTGTTGTTTCTGTAATTTCGTAGCGTTTATACTTCTGAAGTTATCAAAGCTTAAAACTATACTTTTGGGACTACATATGTATATGCATACAGACATCAACTACTCAGTCATATATTATACATATGCATATATACATATATAATTTAAGGGTTGAATTACTTGATGGAAGTTTTATACACATATACACACATATATAATATATGGCTCATTATTTAGTTTTCATAGCTATCTTTTCATTCTTGCTGTTATTCCTTAAAATGCAATCTTAAGAATGTCACATTGAATTTTGATATTACATAAATAAGCACTAATAGATTCCAGGTTTGAGGATATTTGTTTTGTTGTGTTATTTTTACTCCTGTTGGCCAGATATACTTGCACACACTGTAACCCAATACGATGCCTTCTCAAGTGTTGGATTGGCACTTCAGTGGAGGCCTTGTGGAAAGAACACACTAGAGTCAGGGGATATGGGTTCATATGCCACCTTTAATGCTTGGGCTAAATGTTCTCTGAGGCAAATTCTAACACTAGATTTGTGATCCTATGTGCTTGTACAATACATCCTCAATTAAAATGTTGAACGTTCTTCTACCCATGATCTCATGCTTGGGAGTACTCTTTCCATTACAGACTGCAACCTGTCTATACCTTCTTGTCCATTTCTTTTTGTAAATGATCTGAGGACTTTCTATCTAAATACAAGAGGCCTTCCTCTGGTTCTTTTCATATTTCATGGGTATCAGTATAGCACATGAGATTAGATCAATAAATTAACTGATAGAGAACTGTAGTTACAAGGCAATTTTTATGCATGATCTGATTTGACTCTCACAACAACCTGTAAAGGTGAGGTATATATTGATGTATGTTACAGATGAAGAAGCAGGCTCATGTAGGTTAAATTGCTTCATGGAAGTCATCCAGTTATAAAGAGGCTGACTCTAAGACTCAATTCCAGGTCTTTTATGTGTAGGCCTACAGTTACTTTCACTATATTATTGAAATAATAAAGGTAACACATTTTTAAGTCCTTCCATTTTTAATGGTCTCAATCTCTCCTTTTCAATAGAAATACAATCTATTTTAATATATAATCTATTTTAATATATAATCTCTTTTTTAAAAAAATCTAAATTTCTTGTGGAAAGCCAGTAGGTGAAAGTGATGGAATTTTGCCATCTCATATATTAATTCCGTTTTGCCATAATAAAACATGATAGGCAGCCATCATCCAGAAAGATAGAAAAAGCTTCAAAGATTTGGATCCTGATAACTACATCTTGTTATGTGGAAAATTAGCTTCAACTCTCAAACCCCAAATAACCTTCATTTTCTATAATAGGATGGAGATATGAAATAAAAAAGAATTATTGCATTTAAAGCCCATTTCAGAACTCATCCCAATTCTGAACTGAACTTTTTATTCCATTAAATTCTTATTCTTTCTCTTCCCAAATACCTTGAAAACCATATACATGCAATACAAAAATATACTCATACACACACACATACAAACTGGGTTTTGTTTTTATCTCTCTTTTCCTATTAGCTCAAAAAGTTTGGTGGAACAAACTTTTACATTCATCATAGAATTATAGACTAAATCAGATTCTAGAGCTGAATTCAAAGATTTTTTTAATTGCTTTCCTACAGAGTTATGCATAATGTAGTATTCTAAATGCTGTGTTTTTATATAATCTTCAATATTTTTCTGTCACTGTGGCAGAAGGAAAATTGGATTCTTTCTCTAGCTTAAAAGTATGCTCACCCTCATTTTCTTTTTTTATTCAATTTTATTTCATTTTCAGGTTCATATTTTTTCCTTCCTACCTCCCATTCATTGAGAAAACAAGAAAAGCAAAAATTGTCACTAACACACATAATTAAGCAAACAAATTTCTTCTTTGGCCATATTTAACACACACACATACATATACATCTATACATTTTTGTGTATGAGTATATATATATGTACATATATATACATGTGTGCATATATGCATATGTATGTATGCATGTGTGTGTCTACACTCTGAGTTCATCACTTCTATATCTGGTGGATCTGGTAGAATTGTAGTTGGTCATAGTGTTGATCAGAGTTCCTAAGTTTTTCATAGTTGTTTGTCATTACAATATTGTTGTTACTGTATAGATTGTTCTCCTGGTTCTGCTCACTTCACTTCACATCAGTTCATACGAGTCTTTCCAGATTTCTCTGAAACCATCCTCTTCATCATTTCTTACAGCATTATAGCATTTTGTCATATTCGTATACCAGAACTTGTTCATCTCTTCCTCAATTGGTAGACATTCTCTCAGTTTCCAATGCTTTGCCACCATGAAAATAGCTGATAAAAATATTTTTGTGCATAAGGAATCTTTTCATCTTCCTTTGATTTCTTTGGGATGTAGACCTAGTAGAAGTATTACTGTATCAAAGAGTATGTATAGTTTAATACCTTTTGAAGCTTAGTTCCAAAGTACCTTTCAAAATGGCTGGACCAGTTAAGAGTTCCATGAACTAGGTAGATTAATATATCTGTTTTCCCGTAGTCTCAGCATTTGCCATTTGCCGTTTTTGTCAGCTTAGCCCATATGATGTGTATGAGGTACTTTATAACAGTTGTTTTAATTTGCATTTCTTTGATTTTTAGCAATTTGGAGTATTTTTTCATGTGACTACTGATAGCCTCTTCCTCTGAAAAAATACCTATTCACATCCTTTGATCATTTAGCAGTTGGGGAATGGTTCTTATTGTGCAAATTTGAATCAGTTCCCTATGTGTCTTAGTAATGAGACCTTCATCAGAAAAACTTGCTGGAAAGATTTCCTGCTTCTCATTTAAACAAAATCGATTTTGATTGTGCATAAACTTTTAAATTTTGTGTAATCAAAGTTGTCCATTTTAATTCCTGTAAACCTCCCTCTTTTATTTGGTCATGAATTCTTTTCTTGTCTATAGACCTGACAGATAATTTCTTCCATGATTCTTTAATATTTTTATGATGTTACCCTTTATATTTAATCTTTATACTCATTTGGAGCTTTATCTTGGTTTACAATGTGTGATGTTGGTCTACACATAATTTCTGTCAGATTGCTCTCCACTGTTCCCAAGAGTTTCTCTTGAATAGTGAGTTCTTGCCCCATAGCTGCAGTCTTTGTCTTTATCAAACACTAGGCTACTATTCTTATTTGCTCCTCTATATACCTGATCTGTTCTATTGATTTACCTCTCTGCTCAGTATAAATTTGTTTGGCAAGTATGGATTTGTAATATTGTTGGAGGTATGGAACTGTTAAGCCCCCTTCTTTTCCAGTTTCTTTTTTCATTTATTCCCTTGATATTCATGAGCTTTTGTTTCTCCAGATGAATTTTATTTTTGTTCTAGCTCTCTAATTTTTTGGTAGTTTGATTGGTATCGAACTGAATATGCAAATGAATTTAGTAATGTCATTTTTATTATGTCAGCTCCATATACTCATGAGCTATTAAAATTTCTTTACATATTTAGATCTGATTTTGTGTGGAGAGTTGTACCTGTTTTCATACAATTCCTGTGTTTGTCTTTTCAGATAGACTTCCAAGTATTTCATACTATACGTAGTTATTTTAAATGGAACTTCTCTTTCTATCTTTTCCTGATGGATTTTGTTGGTAACACAGAAATTCTTATGTTTTGTGGAGGTTGATTTTATATGCTATATCTTTGCTGAAGTTGTTAAATGTTTCAATTAGTTGCAATTAGTTTGCTTTAGTTGACTCTAGGGTTCTCCAAATAAACTACCTTATTATCTGAAAAAAGTGTTAATTTTGTTTCTTTTTTGCCTATGTTTATTTGCTCAATATCTTTTTCTTGTTTTGCTCACTTAGCATGATAGTATCATGTTGATTAATAATAGTGATAATAGACATGCTTACTTTACCTCTGATCTTCCTGGAAAGACCCCTAGTTTATCCTCATTACAGGTAATATTGGTTCTTAGTTTTAGATAGATACTATTTATTATAGTAAGATAAAGCTTCATTTATTTCTCACCCTCACTTTCCAAAGTGTTTTTTCATTGCAGACTTCAAAGTTAAAGAACTTCAAAGTTAGCAGCTCAGGAATCAAGAAGATAAACCAACAATCAAGGGGAGGTTTGGTTTGGTTTGGTTTGGTTTTAATACGACAGTCACAGAGTAAATGGAGTCAAGAAA
This sequence comes from Trichosurus vulpecula, assembly GCF_011100635.1. NCBI lineage: Eukaryota > Metazoa > Chordata > Mammalia > Diprotodontia > Phalangeridae > Trichosurus > Trichosurus vulpecula. The sequence continues at coordinate 343,280,269 of NC_050573.1, forward strand.
AAATCCCTAAGGGGATATTTTAGGATTTTAGTCAGGAAGGTAAGAGGCGAATGGCAAGCAAATTGTCATATTCAAGATTGTATGTGACAGACCCTTCTCAGCAATGTCACAGTTGGGAGGTCCAGAAAGATAGAAAGAAATGGAAAAATGCTCTTTGGTCTTGGTGCTAAGTAAGCAGTGCTGATTACGGGAGGGGCAGCATGGTTGGAGAGAGGTTGGATGAGAGGTGGCATCTAGAAGTTATGCTGTTACCAAGTGTCTGTTCAAGAGGTATAATGATGCAGCTGCCCAGAGAGAAGGTGCTATGGAACATTTGCTTGAGAGAACAGGCAGCTTAAAGATTACTTTCTGAACTTGTGATAAGGATATTTTTTAATTCTGATGCTGAAAGTGACAGGAAGGTGGAGGTATCAATGATGAAGGCCAGTGTTTTTAGTAATTAAGAAGAGGTTGGATCTTTGGCCTCATCTTTCATTTTTCCCTTTCTCTTTCCCTCTCCCTGACCAGATCCAAAGAGCTCCCCAGATTCCCTGTTACCACCAATCCTTCAGCTTGAGACCTACTACCTCCTCCCTGTTTTCTCTGTACCACACCCTCCCCCTAGTCATAAGCCATCCTCAGATATACCCAAGATTCAATAAACTATGGGTCAAGGAGTCTGGTCTACCTGGACAACATCACTAGGCACCTTCCAGTTCTCTCCACTTCCCCACATTACTTCAAGCCCTCTTCAGAGCTATTTAATTTCCTCCTAATTGGTCTCCCTGCCTCAAGCCTGTCCTCCTCTTTTCTAATAAATCCTCCACATTGCTGCCAAAATCATCCTACAGAACTATAGATTGGACTGTCATTCCCCTGTTCCAAAGCTTTAGTGATTCCCCATTGTCTCTGGAATAAATGCAAATTCCTCAACCTGACATTTAAGGCGCTCCTCAAACAGTTCCCAACCTATCTCAATGGCCTTCTTTCATATTGAGCCCCTTCACTTATAGTACTTTCCATCGAAATTGAAATACTAGCCATTCTCCAGATTCATCATGGCATCTTCTACTTCGATGCATTCCCACAAGTCATACTGAATGCCTGGAGTGCACCTTCCTTGTCCCCACCTTTCAAGCTTTCTTCTTCTCCTTCTCCTTCATTGTTTTCTTCTTCTTTGTCATCTTCTCCTTCTCTTTCTCCTCCTCCTCTTTCTACTTCTCCTTCTCTTCCTACTTCTTCTTTTCCTCCCTTTTCTTCCTCTTCTTCCTCTTCCTCCCCTTCACCTCTTCCTCCTCTTTAAGAAATTAACTAGTGATAATACCATTCCACATCTCCAGGCAAAGAGATTCTGTAGCTATTTCCATTATTGGATACTATTCACTATAGGTAAATTATCATTTATGTCTAGTGTAGAATTTCCCATTATAGGAGTTGAACATTTGCCTACTCCAACCTTTTACCTTTTACCTTTAATATACCTCTCTATCTTCCTCAGTGGCTTCTCTCAGTCTGTTGTTTGTTGTATGTTGTTCTTCTACTCTATTGTAGGGTATATACAATACCTCTCTAAAATGGCTTCTCTTCTGAGGACATAGCACCCTGTTTCATAGGAAATAGAAATGTTTTAAATTTGTAGTGGGAGGGATGTCATGACAATGTCCTCTTCCCATAAGTAAGCAGGGCAGCAATGCTTCCTTCTCCTATTCTCCATACCTCCCTTAGTTCTGCCTCCCTCCCTTCCAATACCTCCCCAAATACAGACATTCATATGTACTATTCCAGAGGAGTGGAGCTGCTCCCTGGGCAGCTAGGTGACTCAGTGGATAGAACACTGGGCCTGGATACAGGAAGACTCATCTTTCTGAGCTCAAATCTGGCCTTGGACCCTCACTAGCTGTGTGACCCTGGGTAAGTCACTTAATCTTGTTTGTCTCAGTGTCCTCATCTGTAAAACAAGCTGGAGAAAGAAATAAGAAACAACTCCAGTATCTCTGTCAAGAAAACCTTAAATGGGGTCACAAGTCGAGGAAGACTGAACAACAGAGCTGCCCACCTCCTGCTGATACTTCCTCAAACTGGTGTTTATCCCTCTATTTTTGCTGTCTATGTTTCTGGTCCTCTTTATAGGTATAAATGGGATTGACTGGAGGGAGGGTGGGGGGACTCAGCCATAGCTGTGATTGTTCTGCCCAGAAGAAAGCCTGCTATAAAACTCTGCCACCTGCCCTCATTTTTAGTAGGATAAATAAGAGTGATATCTTGATTTTACCTACCATGGGAGGTTTCATAATACAGTAATTCTTAGAATCTGAACATCTTTGATATCTGTAGAATGCTGAAAGTCAAGTAGTAAGAAAAATGTTTTCAATCTAGCTATAGATGGATTTGTATCTTGTATTTAAAAATAGAAATATTACTGGAATTAACGTGTCAGTTTTTCTATAGTTTGCATCTAGTAATTGTACTTCACTTTTTAAAACTAAAAATGATAATTCTGTGCTTTTTGCTCATAAAAATGTAAAAAGAACAGCAACCCCCAAACCCAATAGTTACTTTCTTAGGAAATATTATCAGGTATCCGGAGCAGGTGGCATATATTTTGTTATAAGGTGTTATTTAAATGATAAAATATAGGGCAAGATTGAACATTTTAAATTTTTGACTCTCAAAAGTCATGCTCTTAGAAGGCCAACATTTAACTTTTGTATTTAAATGACACTGTACAATATGGAGCAAAATTGAACATTTAAAATCTTTGATTCTCAGATATCGTACTCAGAAGTCAGGCCTTCCCAGTCAGCTTCTACCACAATTAAAAGGAAATAGTTTGGGTTTTCTTATATCTAATATAAATTCACTTGTCAAAGTGGTTCTCCTCAATCATGGATCAGGCCATATCACTAACCTCCTCAACTACAGCCTCTAAAATAAAGCACAAACCCCTCTGTTTAAGTTTTAAAATCCTTCCCAACCTTACCCTGCTCTGTCTTTCTAACATCTATACATTACTCCCTCTTCCATGCTCTATGATGCAAACAAACTGGCTTTCTTTGATTCTTCACAATTCCCCCTCCTGTCTTCTTGCCCTTGAACTGGCCAACCCCCATGCTTAGAATGCATTTCTTCCTCTCCTCTTCCTCACAGAATCCCTCTCTTCCTTTCAGACTCAGCACAAGCATTGCCTTCTCCCAGGAGCCTTTTCTCATCCCTCCAGCTTTTACTTCCCTCCTTTGCAAACTACCTTGTAGCGAAATATTTTGTATTTATTCTAAAAAGAAAGTGGTCCTTGAGCTTAAAATAAAATACACAATATTACAAAGGACACCAATTATATCGAAATATAGTTATCAAGATATTAAAAAAAAGTTCTCTAACCTTAGATTAAAAGGGCCCTGTTCTAGGCCCATCTTAAATATTATTATATATATATATATATATATATATATATATATATATATATATATATATATATATATTATATATCATTATTAGGGGTAGGGAAATTTTTGTTCATATTTGATAATGCTGCTGCAGCTGGTTCTATTTCACCATCAATAGGCCTATTCTCTAAGATAAATAACCCTAATGCCTGAAACAGATATTCAAATAACATATTCAGTTTGTTAAATCATTTTGATTTCTCCATTGTAAGAGCTCTCCATGTGAATCCCCAAACTAGATATGCAGTGTTGTACTAAAAACCTGATTGGTTCCAGCTATGGGAGCAGAATTCATTAGGATCAAAGGACTTGAAGTGACCTTAGATACTCTCTAATTTGATGCCTACATGCCACAGATGAGGAAATGGGTCTAGACAGATAAAATGACTCCCCAGAGCTAGGAAAAGCCAGGATTTGAACCTAGCTCCTTCGACTAAATTCATTGCTATGTTTAGTATAAAGAAATTGGTTTGCTCCGCTCCTCTTCAGACAGAAAGCACATGATAATCCCTTTTTTCTCCTTTATAAAAAAATAATGTGAATTTATCATAGCTCTATGCTTAGGTTCCAGGGTTCATTTCCACTGTATTATGCTGCTTCTGTTGACGTATTCCTCTTCAAGTATATTATTCTACACTTGTTTTTTATAAATTTTATTTTCTTTAGTTCTGCCCACATTTTCAAATTTTTCAAGGATACTTTTCATTCTCTAATCCTCAGATTCCAGTCCAGTGTTGCCCATAGATTTATTGAACTCCATCAAACAAATCACTAGTAAAAGTATTTATTAGCATGAGTCACAGCAATTATTAAATTCAAAAAGTTCATCGATGTAGACAGTCCCTTAATTGACTTATTCAGAGGCTGTGTGCATATTTTAAACATGATATTTTTAAACTGTATGATCTTTTCTACCATTCCAACATGGGGAAAATTTTTTCTAAGTCCTTTGGAGAGTTACAAACACCCTCTAGAATTTTTATTACACTGTTTATCTGAAGATACATACCTTATGCTTCATGAGTGCCCTGTTTTAAATATGCTTCAGGAACAGTGGTAGATAATGTTCATTGACTGTAACATTAATAGTATTCTGCCTTTTCAATCAGGGACTTTCTGACCAAAGAGCTAATGTAGTTGAAAGATACACCTTTTACTGTGATCTAAGTTATTTTGGGTATTCCCGTTGTTCTTTGGAACTCACAGAATTATTCTTGAGTTTATCTTCTGTAAAATATAACATGTTGTCCAAGTAGGCCAAATAGTTAACAATCTTCTATATATTTCAAGAATAATAAGGGTTGAGAAAAGGCCATTATATTTGGCCATTAAAGAGTAACTTTGGAAAGAGCAGTTTCATTTGAAGGATTGAGGTTAGAAGCCAGACCGCAGAGAGTTAAGAAGAGAGTGAGAAGAAAGAAAGTGAAGCCATCATTGTAGATGACCTCTTGTAGGAGTTTAACCACAAAAGGGAGCAGAGATGTGGAATTATAGTTCATGGAGATGAATGGGTCAAGCGAAGGCTTTTTGAAGATAGGGGAGATATGAGCATGTTTATAAGCATTAGGGAAGCAGCCATTACACTTGGAGAGACTGAAACTAAGTGACTTAGTGGGTGGATGACAGAGGGGACAGTCTGCTGGAGAAGACAAGTTGGAATGGAATCACTTGTGCCTTAACAATGAGAATGGCCTTCATGTGTCCTTCATGTGACACAGGTATGAAGGAGGAGATAATGGTAGAAGTTGATTGAGTGATATGATATGAGGAAGAGGTGAGAAAAGGAACCTCTCAATCAATGACCTCAATTTGTTCAGTGAAAATATGAGGCAAGTTTCTCAATTGAGAGGATGGAGGTAATGGGAGCCACAGGAGGTTTGAGGAAGGATGGAAAGGTATAGAAAAAAACACTTTAGTAAGTGAAAAAGTGAATCAGTGAGGGAGATGTAAAAAGTCAGCTTTGCCTCAGAGAAGTCCAGTTGAGATTATGTAACATAAATTCATAGTGGACGCAGTCAATGTGGTTTCGTGATTTTCTTCAGCGTAGTTTAGGAGCACGTGACTGGAAGCAAAGGCAGCAGATAGTAGGAGTAATCTGGGCCTGAGGTGTGAGAGGGTAAGATCTGCTATAGAAAAAAAGGGGAAGGGACTAGAGAGAAGAGTACAGTGTAGATTTGAACTATTTTACCAGTGTCAAGATAGAGAAGGGAGGAAAATGCATCCAGTGTATGGGGTGATGATCCTTGAAAAAAGTGAGGGAGGAGGGATTAGAGGTCACAGAGAAGACAAAGAACAGGTTAGGGAGGTTTGAGAGAGGGGTAATGACAACAGATTGTATTCAAATAGAGGAATTCCAGGTTTTATGAACTTGGAAGTTGTACGTTTTTGAGTAATGGCAAGATTGAAGGTATGATCATTTCTTAGTGTAGCTTAGGTGGAAAAGATGGATAGGTCATAGTAAATAAGTAAATTGGAAGTATATAATGGGAGGTTAGGTGTCTAAGTGCTAAGTGTTAGTAAGTGCTAAGTGTCAGAGGCCAGATTTGAACTCAGGATCTCTAGACTCTAGGGCCATGCTCTATCCACTAGGCCACCTAGCTGCCCCTAGCTTAGAGTGTTTGAGAGAGTATCCACACATATTGAAAATGCTTAGGATAAAACCAAGAGTTGAGGAGGAAAGACTGTGAGCCAGATACTAAACTCATTAAGGAAAGGAATGGCCCAGAGGTTGCAGACAACAGTTTCCCCAAATTTTGGATGATAAATATGGATTGAATGAACCTCAAAGAAAGAGAGGTTACTGGCTGGTGGTGGGGAAGGGAAAGCCTGCAAGTGTCAGTGGGGAGCAAGGAATATTCCAACTTCCCCTTTACCCTGGGGATGGGAATAAGATGATAGAGAGGGCAGGGTATGAGGAAAGTGCAGCCAGTGCTGGAAAGGGTGGCCAAAGGAGCTGTGTCATCAGGAAAACTCCATGTCTCAGTGAGTACAAGAAGAGGAAAGGAGCAGGAAAGAAACAAGGTTAAAGTAAAAGCTAATGTGTAACTTATGCTTTATAGAAAGCACAGTGGAAAGGATAGAGAGCAGGGGTGGGGATCCCACAGCCTGGAGGCCACCTGTGACCCCACTATACCCTCAAGTACAGCCCTTTGACTGAATCCAAACTTCATAGAACAAATCCCTTTAAAAAAAGGATTTGTTCTGTAAAACTTGGATTCAGCCAAAAGGCCTCACCCAAAGACCTAGAAGGCCACGGGTGGCCTGGAGGACGTTCCCCACCCCGGTATAGAGTCAGATGGGGTTGAGTTGAAGAAATGGAGATAAGGGAGTGAGGGTTAAAGGGAGATAAGCTTAATGGGGGACCAAGAATAGGATTTGGTCAGTAGCAACTGGGGATTCAGAATCAGTGGAATGGAAAGGGAATGACAAGTTTGCAGTATGTTAATCATTGAAAAATGTGTTTGGGTAGGTTACCAATGTTCATAGAAGTTCATTCAAAAGTGGAATTGTCACAAGGCACCAGGCAGCCTTGTGTGGCTGCAAAGCAGAGAAGAGAGAAAGGGAAGGTGAAAGGTAGAGTAGCGTAGGGGCAAGACAAGGGCTACTGAGATAAATGGCCACAGAGAGAGTCTGGAGTGCGATCCAATGGCTGCTCTGGTAGGCCAGAAAACCTCCCTAAGCAAGCACAGGCAAGCTGGCTGCTGGGCAGTATAACTGGCCAGAGACACTCACGTTGAAGAAGAGTATGGTGCTTGGAAGGTACTCTTGCCTCTTCTTGCTCTGTGAATCAGCTATTGTTTGACCCCCATTCTCCAAGAGGACCATGACATCAGGAAGGAGATGTCAGACTCACAAGTGGATTGGATTTAAGTGAAGAAGGGCTATGCAGTCACCAGCTTCACTCGCTCCTCCGGGACCATTTGGGTCCAGTGGCAAGTTCTAGATCAGGACAAGTGCAGATGGCTCCTGTGAGTCAGCTAGGTGATGCAGAGAATAGAATATTGGCCTTGGAGGTAGGAAGACTTGAGTTCAGTCCCTGCCTCAAACACTTTTACTAGCTGTGTGACCCTGAACAAGACATCTAACTTGTCTGCCTCCATTTCCTTAACTGTAATGTGAGGATAATAATCTTACCTACTTCCCAGGATTTTTATGAGTATCAAGTGAGATAATATTTGTAAAGCGTTTTGCCATATAAACTGGCTATTGATTATTAGTGGTGGTGAATTGCTACGCATTTTCTGAAACCCAGTTGAAGTGCCACCTCCTCTGTAAAACCTTTTTTGATCCTCTGATTGGTAGCAAACTTTCTCTTATATCTCATTTATATTCTTTTTTTTGCATCTGCTTAATGCAGTTGACATATTGTATTGTGTATTATAGTGATGAAAATTTGTGCTTACCAGAATTCCATTATTGACAGCACTAAACTTTCTGTCTCTGTTAATACCTAACAGTGCTCTGTATGCAATAAGTGAATAATAAATGTTTTTTTTTCACATCGGTAAGTGAATGTATGTGGTATTTTAAGACCTTTCCTTACAAGGACCCTGGGAGGCAGTTTCATAGGTATTAGTCAAATCATTATGGGTTAAATCATTTTTGCCAGGCAAGAAGTGGCTGCACCCATCTTATACTTGTGCTTTAAAAGCATTTTATTGTGAATCATAATTTCCTGGAAATCGTCTTAGAGTTTTATCATTTTTCCCCTTCTGGTCTAAAAGCAGTGGTTGTATTAAAAGAAGGATAATACTTTCAGATTGTTTTACAGTGTAATTCGGGATTCTCTATGCCAACTTTCGACATTTTACCAGATTTCTGTTTTTAAGATCTAATTTTTTTGCAGTGAATTAATACCCTATGAAATGTTTCAATAGATGTTAATCTATTTTGCATTTCAGATTTTTCAGTTTCACTTTCTTAATCTAATAGATATTCAAAATTTGAACAATCTGATGCCATTTTCCCACATTGATGAATAATAATATTATTCAACCTGAACTTCATTGGTATCCTTTATAATTTTACCTACTTCATCTAATAGATCATTCGACAACAGGCTTAACTGCTCACATATTTTTCACTTGCTTTTAAGTATTTTTGGCATTTAAAAAAGGAAATTTACATATCTATAATTAGCTAATGCATTCACTAAAGGTTCTTATAAACAAGATGCAGGTGTACAAGCATTTATACATAGGTTCAGGATCCTCTTATGAAAAAGGGACACTATTACTATAGTTTATGAAATGAAAAGATTTAGATAAAAGCAAAAATGTTTACATAGTATTATTATAGTGTTTGTTGAACTGCTGTCATCTCCATTCATTGCTAGAGAAAATCTTGATTCTCCAGTCTAGCGTATCTTCTAAAATAGTCATCTGTTTACACTTCAGACGGTGGCAATTTTGGCTCAAACAGACTATTTTGCTTGCCATATAGTATTTCTTTTTATGGATGTAATGCACAAACTGATACATGATTATTTCCGGAGGTTGGATGTCCATGCTCTCATTTGTAGTAAACAAGTGAATTGATGGTCACCATAATAGTAATTTTCCAGTGATTGGATCTTTACCATTCAGGAAACAAAGTACACTATTTTGATTGCTATTCTATTATTGGTGCAAAGTGGAAAATAACATATTATTTTCTGAATGTAATATAGTATGTATTTTGAGTAGACATGGAAATCATGGTGGGAGAAAATATTCTGTGAGTCTAAGATGACCTATAACCACAGATCATAAGTAATCATGTAAATGTGATTCACTCTACCATCATAGGTTATGTTAATGTGTGATATTTATGAGTTTTATACTATTTATTTAAATATTTTAATCTGGGATTTGAATAAGAGTCCATTTTACTTATGAAAATAATATTGAATATAAAACTAATTTATAATATGAGCTATCGACTATATTTTTATTAAACAAAATGCGATTTTTCTTTTTTATGCCAGACATGTTTTCAATTTTAGTATGAGAATATTTCTTGTACACTTGTTTCTGGCAGCGATATATAACATTTTGCTTAAGTGTACTAGGTTCTGTGTTAAATCAGTCACCAAGTCATCTGTTGATTAGTATCAATCAGTGACAAATTTTTTATTGATTGTTGTGCAATCGGTACTATTTTTTTCTTAAAGAGATAGACATGTAAGGCATCAGCCCTATTCTTAAAGAGCTATTACCTCAGTTGGGGAAACATTTACATCTGATAAATTAAAATTCTGTGAAGACACATAAGTGCAAAATTAATTATTTGACTTGCCTAGATTTGGGTCCATAAAGATTGGAAGAATTTGGATTTGTGCAGGAAGATTGTAATATATTCCAGGTGAGGAGAGGAAAAGGAGGAGGAGGAAAAAAATTTATAATGTTTGGCACTTTGCAAAACACTTTTGATTTGCATGATGTAAGGGCAGAAAGCATAATGTAGTGATGAGAACATTCCAATGAACCTAGTTTCAAACTCCATCTTTGCCACTTTCTAGCTAAGTAGTCAAGTCACTTCTCTTTTCTCAATCCAGTTTCCTCATCCATAAAAAGAGTAATTGATGTGATCATAGATTTAGTCGAAAGAGACTGCAGTTTTTCCAGTGTACTCTTCTTTATTTTATCATTGAGAAAACTAAGGCTTAGGAAGATTCAGTGACTTTCCTAGGATCAGACAAGTATTAAGCCTCAGAGACAGGATTTGAACACAGATTCTCTACTTTTAAGATCAATGCTTTTCCAAATGTGCCTTGCTGCCTCCATTTTGAACTAAATGACCTCCAAGTTTACTCTTAAATCTAAATCTGCAATCCTAGATCCATTCTTCTCTCTTCATCTTCTGCTGTTCACTAAAACTGAGATTTCTCCTGAAGATACCACATCTGTTTATAGCCTTATAAGGTTCGATGACAGCAACTAAGACAGAGTTTAAGTGACTTGCCCAGGTCACACAGCTATCAAGTGTCTGAAGCTGGATATGAACTCAAATCTTCCTAACTCCAGGTCCGACACTGGATACACTACACGAACTAAATGCTGAAAAGACTCTGATAAGCTAGAATGATGAGCAAAACCTACTAAGATGGAATTAAAAAGAAAAAAGATAATGTACCTTGGGTTAGAGATTATACAAGTACAAGAGGGGGAAGGAGTGACTAGAAAACAGGCCCATCTGGCCATGAAGATTGAGGTAGCTAAGGTGCCTGATACTCCAACAAAGGCCCCACATAAGGTGAACTGACCTAATATCTCCAGCTTTTTTGATTCTCAATGTTTCACACAGGTGCCCTGTGGTGCTAATGTGATCAAAGATCTTCCCTGCCCATTCAATAGTCCTCAGGTGGAGCTAGTTAAGGGAAGCTTGCTTGTAGGCAGGCCCACACCCTTTTGCTATTAGGTGCTAAGCCCCAGGCCTACACAGGGTATAAATACCCTGTGGCTAGCCATTAAGCTCAGACCAGAGAACTGTGAAGACTAGAGAGCTATGAGGAGAAAAAGAAGAAAACAAAGAAGAGAGAACTGTGAGAAACGATGGGGAACTGGAAGAGACTGAGAAACAGAAAGAGAACTGGAAGGCTCTGAGAATTGCAAGGGCTTTCAGAACTGTAGGAGGAGAGGACACAGACAATCAGACAGTTGGGATTAGTGAGTTAGTGTTTATTAGAAGGGCCCTAGCACAAGGAAAGGTTACAGAATGGCTTGGCTCTTTGCTGTGATACTGTGTTTTAATCTCCTTGCTGATACATTGAGGTAGACTTACTGGTTTGGTGATACATTTACTGCTATGTCAAATTGGGATTATTGGTTTGGGGATTTGATTCTGTGGTATCTGAATAAATGTTTTACTTCTGCCTTCTTTACAGAGAGCCTCTTGTACTTTGTAATTCTGAACTATACAGGCATATTCATGGTCACCATCAATATCATGAATCTTGCCTTACCGATGCATGCCCATATAGCATATTTGGTTCTCTCTGTAGATAGTGAAACTCTCAACATAGCTTCCCTTCCAGGAGAAGGGAAATGATGCTGTTCCTTTAAGATTCACTCAATTTCTATTTCTCCCAGAGGCTCACTTAGTCAAGTTCTGAAGACAATTTTCTCTGACCAAAGTAAACTAGTCTTCAATACTGATTAATAGAAGCTTAGTGTTCACAGCAAAGAATATCTCCTCTACTCTGATCAAGCCATATCTGCAGTATTATTGTATTTAAATCTAGGAGCCTCACTTTACAGGAGTCAACAGTGTTGTAGAGCAAATACAAAGAACAGTACCCTGCATGACAAAGGGATTTGAAATAGAGATATATGAGGATCAGCTGAAGCAACTAGTAATAATTAGCTTGTAAGATCTCTTTTTCCATGTTCTCAATAAACTATTCAAACATTAGATACATATTAAATATTATTCCTAAATATTTAACATCCTGTTATAATGCAATAACAATATGTTTGAAATCCTGGAAATAGGAAGCAGTTAATGTCCTTCTAAGGGGGTAAGTGGTGCAGTGGATAGAGCATGAAGTCTTGGAGTCAGGAGGACCTGAATTCAAATGTGACCTCAGACACTTACTAACTGTGTGACCTTGGGCAAGTCATTTAAGCTCTTTGCCTCAGTTCCTCATCTGTACAGTGGGGGAGCAGTGGAGAAGGAAATGGCAAACCACTCCAGTAATTTGTCAAGAAAACCTATTGGACAAAAGTCCATGTGGTCACATGGTGTCAGATGTGACTGAAGAACAGCAATGTCCTTCTACTCATATCTATCCTTCAGTTAATTTGATTGTCCTAAGTTTTCTTTATAGGTACTTTGATGGCAATTTTTCATTTTGGCTTTGTATTCTTTGTACCAAAAAGTGCCTAGCACATACTTCTTCAGTTCCATACCTGTAATCTAAGATTCAGAGAGTACAATTAGAACCAACAATAGAATTTACTGGGAGGCAGATTTAGGGTCAATGAAAGGAAAAACTTCGTCACGGTGAGCCCAGTCCTGAGCTGCCTCAGGGATAGAGATGGGAAACATCAGTGGCAATTTTTAAGTAGAAGTTGTGTGACTAGTTGGCAGGGTGGGATATGGCAGACTGGGTCTAGGGTTTAGGTAGGAGTTGGATGAAAAAGACGGGCAATTTTGAAATGTTAGGATTCTTTAATCAGTGTTTACTTGTTTTGTTCTAGAACTTGGATGTCTAAGGTATAAGGATATTCAGATGAGGAAGTTCCCTTTAACTAAAGTATAGCCAATAGCTACCATTTCTGTAAGTGCTTTCTATGTTTCAGAAACTGTGCTAAGTTCTTTACAATTATTATGTCGTTTGAGCCTCACAACAATATTTTATGGGAGATAGGTGCTATAAATATCGCCATTTTGCTGATGAGGAAACCGAGGCAGACAGCATTTAACTGACTTGCCTGGGGTCACTCAGCTAGTAAGTGTCTTGAGACCAGATTTGAACACAGGTCTCCTTGACTCCAGGCCCTATGTGCTATCCACTGTGCCACCTAGCTGCCACAATGCAGATCCACAGGTGTTCTGTAACTTAGAGTCTTTTAGACTGGGACAATGAAAGTTAAAATGACTTACCCAACATCACACAACTAGTAAGAGCCTGAAGCTAGACTTGAAATGGGGTTTTCTTGGACCCTCTGTCCTCTCCTATGCCTTACTACTTCTCCGCATTTGAAGAAATTTAATATACCCGCAAGTAGTATGCAAGATGGATTTCTTGGAGTACAGACCTGGTTTTAAAGAAGCCACCTAGAAGTCTGTTGATGTAACCCAGGCCTGAAATGACGGGGGCTAGGACTAGGAAGATAGATGCTTAATTTGGGAGGGCCTCAGATTTCTTTGCTCTATATCATCTAACAGTCAATCAAGCAATAAGCATTGACTTAGTGCCTACTATATACCAGGTGTTTGGGGATACAAATACAAAAGTGAGAGACAGTTTCTACTCGTAAGAAACTTACATTCTCCTCTGTCTGTAAGGAGTACGTGGGTTGTCAGATACTGATTTCTTTTGGCAGAGAGAGTTCTTACAGCAGTTCCTCAGACTGATAAAATCATAGATGATCCTGTGAGGATTCAGAAATCTTTAAAAAATATATTTCAGTGTTCAGGGATATTTTAAGCATATCTGCTGCAGGTAGGGTTATAACCTGGTGCAGTGGGAACATAGAAGAAGGGATGTATATGAGAGAGATTTTGATGGGATGGCAGTTAAGGCAAGTGCCAACTTCCTTGATTTCTGTTAGCTCAGAGAGTTCCTATAACAGCAGTCCTTCATGCAGATAAAAATCTCAGTTAATGCTTTGAAGATTCAGAAATCCTTAAAAAAAACCTATTTCAATATGCGTGATGATATTTGTATGCTATTCGTGGTGCTATATGTGTTATGTTCCCCTAGAAAATAAATTTCCAGGAGTCAGGGCTTTGGCCACCATCCTTTGCGCATACATGCCTTATACTCTTTTCATAACTTTCCACAATGCCGTCCTTTCAACTATTTATCTAGGGTTTGTAGAGGTACATAAGAATGATGCAATGGGGGAAAAAGCCTTGAGTTTAAAGTCAGAGTACTGAAGTTTGATTTTCAGCTCTTCTGCTTACTGTCTGTGTGACCTTGGAGGAGTCATTTAATTTCTTTGGGTTTCCTCTGCTCCATATCATACAAAGGTCAATCAGTTTTTAAGCACCTACAATATGCCAGCACTTGGGGATAAAAATGCAAAAGTGAAACAGGCTCTGCTCTTAATGTACTTAGAGTCTCTTCTGTCAAACGTTTAAACTCAAGGCTTTTTCCCCCACTGTATCATTCTTATATACCTCTATAAGCCCTAGATAGATAGTTGCCTGAGACAAGAAGAAGCTAGTCGCTTGTGCAGGATCATTAATTCAGTAAGTGTGAGAGGTGGAATTTCAATCTAGGTTTTTCAGAAGCCAAGCCTAGCCCTCTATCTACTGCATTACATTGCTTTTAAAATTAGTTTAATTTTGTATTTAAATCTGAGTATGTTTATATTTAATTTTCTCAGCTAGCAATCCTACAAGAAAGTAAGGCTCCTTAAACACCTTCCAACCCTGATTAGGGGTCTCTATGCTCTGTACTCAGCAATAACAAAATGATTCCAGGTGCTTTGCACCTGAGCTCTTCCTATCTCAGGATTCTCCAAACTAGGATCCCTGCCACTTGCAAAGAGCTCCCATGGAAGACTTTCTGTAAGCAGCAGCCCCTGTGACCCATTCCTTTGCCCAGCAGAAAACTAGAACACGTCAATGTTGCTAGTTCACTCATTTGTGTTGAAGTCATTACCAAGGCAATCATTCTGAAACATGACACCTTGAAGTATGAGTCATTCTATAATGCTAGTCAGTGGATGAAACATTATTCACTCTTCATTTTGTCCATCAGCTCAAGCAGAACATTTATATGACATTTAGCTCTTGGTAGAATAAGAAGTTGCACTTCTGTGTTTCATGTGTGACCTTTACAATTCCAGGAATCATAGATTAAGAAATTCCATCAATTGCAATGTTGCAGTGCATCTAAAACCTACTTGCCATCTGCAGATAGATAGAGCAAAGTGATTCTAGGACATGATCCCCGGGATTCTGCCCTTATCACAAAGATTGATAGTGGTTTAGCAGCATTAAATCACAAAAATGTCCAGGATTATAAAGCGTTCAGTATTTATTGATTAAATAGGAGTAGCTTAGGTACTTGAAAAAAACTCATGATAGTTACTCATATATTTTTTGAGAGGAAAAGAGGGAAGGAAGGAAGGAATGGAGGGGAAGGAAAGAAAGAAGGAATTGCAGAGATGAGAGAAAAGGAGAAAAGAGAGATAAAGTTTGCTTGCACATTTATTGACACATGCTAAGCACTTTGCCCAGCAACGGATATTAAAATACTAACAAGCAAGAAAGCCCCTGCCTTCAAAAAGCTGACATTTTAATGGAGAAAAACAATACATAAAGGAAATCTAGAAAGCAGAGATGGTGAGGGGGGCAGTACATTTTAGGGTAAGACATTGAAATGACCTTTAAGTGCAGCACAGGCCCGCTGTATCTAATAGGCTAGAGCCAAAGTTGCCTATCAGTGTCCAGGGAATGTTCTAAGCTTCCAATTCTTTGCCACCAAAAAAAAAAAAAAATTAAAATAGCTGTGATAAATATTTTTGTCCATCCTTAACTAGAGTTTGTTTTGCTTGGGGCTAATCCCTCCCTTAACCTATCCTTTTTTTTATTCCTCCTTTCTCTTCTCCTGCTTCCCTCCTGATTGTTCCCTATTAATAGAAATGTATTTCAGTCAGTCAGTAAGCATTTAATAAGCACCAACTATATGCCAAGCAAAGACAGCTGAGTCTCAGAGTGAAGGTTCAGTGGATAGAGTGCTGGGTCTGGAGTCAGGAAGACTTGAATTCAAATCCAGCCTCAGATACTTACTAGCTCTGTGATCTTGGGCAAGTCACTTAACTACCATTTGCCTTAATTCACTGGAGAAAAAAATGCCAAAAGCACTTCAGTAACTTTGCCAGGAAAAACCCTCAGATGCATTGGCGTACTGTGGTCCACAGGGTCAAGAAAAGTCAGCACCACGGTACAACCAAAAAATACGCTAAGCACTGTGCTAAACACTAGGGATACAAAGAAAGGCAAAAGACAATCCCTTCTCTGAAGGAGCTCACAGCCTAAGTGAGGGACAATATAAAAACAGCTCTATACAAGCACAATATATACTAGATGAATAAGAGGTAATCAACAGAGGAGAGGCAACAGCATTAAGAGAATTTAGGAAAGTTCTCATACAAAGTGGCACTTTACTTGGGACTTGAAGAATGCTGGAGAAGCTGGGAGGTAGAGATGAGGAGGAGGAGAATTCGAGGCATGGGAAAAGGCCAATGAAAGTGCCCAGAGTTTGGAGATGAAGTGTCTTGTGCAAGGAACAGCAATGAGGCCAATGGCTCAGACTACTTAGTGGGGCATAATGTGTAAGAAAATTGGAAAGAGAGGAGGGGGATTTGTAAAAGACATTGAATGCCAGATGGAGTATATTATATTTGATCCAGGAAGCTATAGGGAACCACTGCAGTTGATTGAATGGGAATGGGAAAGTGGCATGATGATGATCTCTGCAATTTAGGAAGATTAATTTAGAGTAGAAGGTGGACCGAAGTGGAGAGAAATTGAAGCAGAGATACCAACCAGCAGGCTATGGCAGTAGTCTAAGCATGAGGTGATGAAGGCCTGCTCCTGGTGTGGTAGCAGTGTCAGAAAAGAGAACATATATGAGAGACATTATGAAGGTAAAATTGACAAGGCTTGGCAACAGGTTGAATGTGTCAAGGATGTCAAGGCTGAAACCTGGGTTGTAAGCTTGAGTATCTGGGAGGGTCATGGAGCCCTCCACAATAACAGAGAAGTTCAAAAAAGGAAAGGTTTGGGGGAAAATATCATGAGGTCAGGTTGGATATGTTGAGCTTAAGATGTCTATGGGACATCTAGTTTGAGTGAGTTTGGAAGTTAGGAGATATTAAGGCTGGATAAGTAGTTCTGAGAATCATCAGCATGGAGATGATAATTGAATCCATGGAAGCTGATGAGATCACAAAGTGCAAGGGCCCAGGACAGAGCCCCGGGGGACACCTACCTTTAGTGAGAAGGGAAGAGAATAAACATTTGTATAGTAACTACTTTGTGCCAGACATTGTGCTAAGTGTTTTACAAATATTATCTCATCCTTATAACCGTGCTGTGAGATGGTAGCTGCTATTATCATGATTCTACAGATGAGGAAACTGAGGCAAACAAAAGTTAAGTGACTTGCCTAGGGCCACACAGCTAATAAGTATCTGAAACTGAATTTGAACTCAGGTCTTCCTGACTCCAGGCCCAGCCTTCTATCCACTCTACCACTTAGCTGCCTTTAGCAGACATAACCTGGATGAATATCTATCTAGTAAAGGATACTGGGGGGGTGTTAGGACAGTTAAGAGGAGAACCAGTACAGAACTAGTGTCCCAGGAGCCTAGCAAGAAGAGGGTTTCAGTTTGACAAGGGTGATTGACAGTGCCAGATCCTGCAGAGGTCAAGAAGGAGGAAGGTATAAACTTTTACTTGCATATCCAGATTGTGAGACAGAATTTCCCCCCATCATTCTTCCTTCTCTCTGGATGTATCCCTCTGCCCCTCCCTTTCTGTTCTTTTTGGTTTTTGAATCATTGAAATATAGCAGAACCACTCCCAGATCTTCTGTCTAATTGGTTTCCAAGTATGGCCTTTGATAACAGTAGTGATCTTAGGAGACACATTTCTCATCTCTTCACATTAGAATGTAAACGGTTGATACTTATTTAGTTCATTATGATTTTTTGCTCATGGTTATCTTTGTTTCTCATGACTACAATGTTTGAACATTAAAGTTTCTATATAGCTCTAATTTTGACATCATGAATTCTTGGAAGCACATTGTTTCATTGAAGGCTCATTTTTTCCTCTACGAGTACTTGAATTCTTTCTTTATGACTTCTTGCAGTACTTTGGGATGGTGGTCTTGAAACCCTAGATTTTGGCTATAATGTTCCTGGGTGTTTCCATTTTGTGGTTCCTTGCAGAAGGTGACCACTGGATTCTCTTTTTTTCTACTTTGCCCTCTGGTTCTAAGAGATCTTGGCTTTTTTTCTTTTAAGATTTCCTCAAATATGATGTATAGGCTCTTTTTTGCCCATTGATTTTTAAATTCTCTCTTCTTACTCTTTTTTCCTGGTCTCTTTTTGTTGTTGTTTTGCCACTTTTTTCTATTCAGTTTTTTTTTTACTTTGTTTTAATGTCTAATGCTTTCTCATGGAATCATTGTCTTCTATTTGGCCCATTCTAGTTTTTGGAGAGTTTGTTGCTCAAATAAGGCTTTGCCCCCTATATGCTAAGCTGTTAATAACCTTCCTAATTCTTTTTCCTATAGTTCTCATTTTTTCCTCTAACATTCTCTTTAATTTATATTTTTTTAAAAAACTTTTTTAACTCTAAATAAACAAAAACTCTTGTTTCATCTGTCCCAACAAATTTACTTGACCTTGTGCCAAAGATGTGTTTTGTTTCTTTTTAGACATCACTCGTAGATGTTTTAGTGTTGTTTTATTTTTCAGGGTTTGTGTCTTAAGTGTCCCCATCACCATAATAGCTTTTAATGATAGAATTCTTTCTGTTTTTGTTCTTTTCATGTTCCTCCAGACTTCTTCTTGACTTCAAACTTTATGTTAGAGTCAGACTCCTTGCACTTTTAGAGGAAAGGTCTGGGCTGACGATGTGTCCTCTAGTTTCCTCCCATTACTTTCTTACAGTATTGTGTCACTTCAACATCTCAGCAATAGCTTAGGCTAGGTATCTACCAGCTCCCAGTGTTCCCAAACTGTTCTGGTTGAGGACAAAATCTTATCACTGCTCTTCTGGTCTGAGCTCTAAGAGTTCCTGAACTGGGTTTGGGTCTGAGCAACACATCTGTGGACTTGGCCTAGTGAGAGTTCCAGTAGACTGTTGCTAGATTTAGTCACTAGCTTGAAAACTCTGTTGATTCTGAATGACAGCTACAGGCTTCCCTTTAAGCTATTCCTGCCCTGGTTACTCAACAAACTGCCACTTGTTGCGGAATTTGCTTCTTACTTAGTACAGGATCTAGGGCTGGTACCCACTCCTCACTTTGTATCAGTACCCCTAGGCACAGGTCTCCTCCTCAGTTAGTCCTGGATCTATGATCTGGAACTGAGTGGTGAGCAACAGAGCTGCCAGTTGGTATCTATTCTTGTACTCTTCAAAAGTTTAGGCCCCTTTGCCTCGTCTTGTCTTGGTACACAGCCTCTCTCTGAACTGGAATGCTGATCGACACTATTTCTGGCTAGACCTCATCCCCAGTGTCCACAGGCTTCTCTGTGTCCCTTTATTAACCTGGGCTAGAAAAAACAAAAGTGATTTTATTCTTGCATTTTCCAATCAAGACTTGATCAGGTGCCTGTTCTAGAGGGAGGAGATGGGGAAGAGGCAAAGAGCTCAGCTTTAATTTTTTTCTGCTACTTCACCATTTTCATTTATTTTTATCTATCATTTACAAAGTAAAGTAGGCTTTGTCTATAGGTATATTATTCCTTAAAGAAACCCTTTTTTTGACACAAAGGTCACTTCCTCACTCTGCCCTAATAATTTTCCATTAAAAAGCCAGGCAAAACCCATCTACTAGGGTGAGTGGCACTGACAGTGCCTGTCACTTTCCATTTTTGTTGTCTACCCTTTGTTAACAGAAAGAAAAGATAGTATTATCTTCCTCATGAATACATAGCTACAGAAGTCAAGGAAGTCACTTGGCATGTATTTTATCTGACATTTACATTTTGATGAGTTCTAGTTCTGTGGTGCCTTCTTTATTAATAGTGCTAAAAGTTCTCATTATTACTTATTATTTTGGGTTTCTCGTTGTTTCTCAGAATAATATCTTGTTTAAAAGAAACAGTGTCTAAAACCTCTAGTCAAACAAAATCTCAAATTTTCTTCTTCCAATATCCAGTGGAATATTTAATGTCTCTATGCCGTGACTGTATATTGGCAAGATCACCCGATAGTTTTGTCTTGTGTCTTTCTTTCTTTAGAATTCACATCTTTGATAAGTTCTTTTTGTTATTATTTTGTAGAATATGTCACAAGAATAGGAAGTAGGCAACAGCTGTGGCGTATCATATTGGGGTACCCATTGTTCTGAATAGCGTACCATAATACAATTTGCTAGGTGGTTAAGCTGCTAATGACTGATAAGATAAATAGAAAGATCTTTTTTCCAGGCCCTTATAAAACTGAACAACTATTGGGTTATTCATTAAAAATTTGTTCCATTTACTTTCTGCAAAGATTTCCAACTATTTGAATGAATAAAATATCTACCTACCTTTAAGGGTTTTTGCTTTTTAACATTGTAAGAGCAATTCAAAATATCCTCTAAAATTCTCTCTGAGACTTTGGGGATTTGCTATTCAGTTTTTGCTTTATATTCTGTGTGAGCCCATGTGTTGTCTTGGTATCCACAGGTATTAGATAATACATAGGCCATGTACTAGATGAAGTGTTATGTTAGTCATTGGTAGGCAGAAGTAAGGATAAATCTTCCAAGAAAGGATCATCTAACTTCAAAAAATGAGGACTGGTTGCTTAAGGTGCTAGTTTTAGGTAGCTAGTGGCATAGTAAATGGAGAGCTAGACTTGGAATAATAAAGACCTGAGATCAAATCCAGACTCAGACACATAAGAGTCTTAGGACCTCGGCCAAGTCATTTAACCCCTCTCAGAAAATTGGGATAATAATAATGCCTATCTCATGAGGCTATTATGAAGATAAAATGTAATAACATAAACTGCATTGCAAATGTTAAAGAACTATATAAAATTTATTATTGTTAATATTATTAAAGTCTTACAGCCAATGTTTACATGGCTTTCTTCTACTGTCTGTAGTTTAGAATTATTTAATATGTATTTGGGGACAGGCAAGGTAAAAATACAAATGATAGAGGAGCTTTGGTGAGGATTAATGAGCTAAAAAATTTAACTTATTTGCAGTATATGGAAGCACTTGACAGTTATAACATTATACATTATCGCATTTGTTCCTCACAAAAACTGCTTGTGGTAGGTAGCTCATTTTTCAGTCATTTTTCAGCCATGTCCGACCGCCATTTTGGGGTTTTCTTGGCAAAGGTACTGGAATTGTTTGCCATTTCCTTTTCTATCTCATTTTACAGATGAGAAAGCTGAGGCAAAAAGGATTCAGTGACTTGCCCATGAAGTCATATTTGAACTCAGGTCCACCTGACTCCAACCCTGGTACTCTATCTACTGTACCACCTAGCTGCCCCAGGTAGTTCATTAAAAGCCTCAATTTACAGATGAAAAACTGGAGGCTCAGAAATATTAAATGAATTACTCAGCATCACACAATAAGTGGTAGAGCTAGGGCTCAAGGGATCTTTGAAGTAGACCATGCTATATATTGTGTGGCATTAGCTGCTCACCTTTTTATACTATTTTTTTAATTCCCCTAGAACTGTACATTACTTGATTCTTCCATTCCCTTTAGACCATTGGTATATGTTCTGTGGAGTTTTATTAAAACAATAAAAACAAAAAACTTTAAAAAGTATAGTCAGAACCTTGCTAATACATTAATGCCCTCATATCAAGTTTTTGAAATGAAATAATCTATGTATCTTGAAAATAATTTCTTAATACTACTACCTCAAAGGATAAGCAACACCAGAGGTTTTAACAAGTCTCATTAATGTCTTCTGATGCCATTTTGATGCCATTTTCTCCACTTTTTGCTCATCTAAAATGACAGTAAAGAGAGGTTTTATATATATATATATATATATGAACTGGAGTCAGGCAAAGCCTGAATTTGAAGCCTTTCTCCAACATCTAGTAGCTGTGTGACTGTGAGAAAATCAATGAATCTCTCTGAACTTCCTCCTCTGTAAAAGAGAGATAATAATACCTATCACACCTTCTCTGTCTCCTCTGGCAGTGTGATGCCTCAGTTATTCCCTATCCCTCAATAATCTTCGATCTTTCCATAACTGCTGACTCCTTCCCTGTTGTCTTCAAACATGTCCAGGTTTTCTATTCCCTTAAAAAAAACTTTCACATAATGCTCTCATCCTTGCAAACTACTGTCTTTTTATAGTCAAGGGCCTAGAAAAAAAAAGCCAACAATATTCCAAGTTTTCATTTGCTCTCTCCCCATTCAATCCACCAATCAGTTAAATAGCATTTATCAAGCACATACTATATTCAAGGCATTGAGACAATATACAATGAAAAGAAAAAAAGAAAAAACAAGACAAACAAAAAACAGTTCCTGTTCTCAAAGAGCTCATAGTCTAACGAGGGAAGACAACATGCAAACAACTGTGGGCCAACAAGAGATTTATAGGATTGAATGGGGGTAGTCTCCAAGGGAAGATTAAGAAGGAAAGGGAGAGGCTTTCCATTCACTTTTCAAGCCCTTGAAATATGGCTTTTCTTACCTCAATACTCAACTAATATTACTTTTTCCAAGGTTATCAGTGATCTCCTAATTGCTAAATCTAATGGCTTACTCTTAATCCTCATACTTCTTTACCTGTCTGCTGCATTAGATGTTGTCGTATACCTAATAGGTCCTGTATACCCTTTGTTCTCTTCTGGTTTTCCTCCTACCTATCAGACAACTCCTTCTCAGTCTCTTTAGCTTCCCTAACTATAACCATCTCCCAAAGTTCTGTTGTTCCGTGTGTTCTCTCTCTCTCTCTATCTCTTTTTCTGTCTGTCTTTGTCTCTCTCTCCTTATCCCTCCCCTTCTCTCTCTCTCTCTCTGTATATACATACATGTGTGTTGTTTGTATGATGTGTATGTATATATACACATGTGTGTATGTATATATATATATATTATATATATATATATATATGTGGAGAGAGAGAGAGAGAGATACACACACAGAATCCTAACCTTTCTCCTGGCCTATGAGTTTCACATCACAAACTACTTGTTGTTCTATCATTTTTAGTTGTGTCTGACTCTTCCTGACCCCATTTGGGGTTTTTTTTTTGGCAGAGATAGAGTGTTTTGCTAATTCCTTCTGCAGCTCATTTTACACATGAAGAACTGAGGCAAACAGGGTTAAGTGACTTGCCCAGGGTCATACAGCTGGTAAGTGTCTGAGGCCAGATTTTAACTCAAGAAGATGAGACTTCCTGACTTCAGGCCTGGCTCTCTGTCCGCTGTGCCACCTAGCTGCCTACTAGATAATTCTAATTGGATGTCAGACTCAGTAGGTTTAAAAATGAGCTCATTATCTTTTTACCCTAAACCCACTAATCCTTCAAACGTTCCTATTTCTGTCAAAAAAAAATCATTGTCCTTCCATTCAACCAGATTCACAAACTTTGAGTTCTCTGTTATTCTGCCTTGTCATTTATAACCCCACCCCCGTCATATAATCTATTACCAAGTTTTCTTGATCATGCCTCTATAATGTTTCTCAATCCATCCCCTTCTCTCTCCTTATGTGGCCACCACCCTAGTTCTGGCCCTTATCGCTTCTTATTAAATCTCATACAGTAACCTTCTCATTATACTCATGGTATCTACTCTTTATTCTTTCCAATCCACCTTCCACACAACTACCAAAATAATCTCCCTAAAGCCACAAAATTGGCTGTATCATTCCCTGCTCTGCACTTTTAATAGTTCTTTTTTGCCTCTAGAATGAAATTCCAATCCTGTTTAAAGCCTTCGACAATCTGGAAGCAGCCTAACCCTTAAGTTTTATTCATATAAGTAGCCTTGATGCCCTCTTTGTTGTAGCCAAACTTGACCACTGATGGTTCCCTGAATGCACCTGACATGTAGGAAACAAGCATTTTTTTAATAAGTTAATTTATTTACTTTTAGTTTCCAACATTCACTTCCATAAGTTTTAAATTTTCTCCCCCTCCACAAGATGGCATGCAATTCAATATAGACTCTACGTATACATTCCTATTAAACATATTTTTCCATTAGTCATGTTGTATAGAAGAATTAGAATGAATAGGAGTAGCCATGAAAAAGAAAAGCATAAAACAAAACAAAAAAAGAAAATAGTTTGCTTCAAACTGCAGTCAGACTCCAATTTTTTTTTTGGATGTGGATGGAAACAAGCATTTTTAAAGTACCATGTGCTATGCACTGTGCTAAGAGCTGGGGATACATGTACAAGTGAAAAGGTAGTCCTTGCCATCAACTTGCCCTTGTATTCTAATGGGGGAAACAACATTTAAAAATGGAGTGGAGAAGATAAAGAAACTCACAAGGAAGCATAGCGTTAAAGTCCAAAGAGTTCAAAGCACTTTTGAGAGGGAAATGCAGACTGGTCTAGGCTTCTCCCTAAAATGGAGGCCCCAGGAGGAACTCAACAATGGGAGAAGAGTACTAACATGGCAGTGGATGGTCCAGGGTGAGAAGCCCCCAGGTACTGAGCAAGAGTCCAGAGTGAGACCAAAGCTAAGCCGTGGTATTGAGGTCCAGAAAGTCAGAACCACAGTGGAGAGGGGAATCATAGACACTTCCTGCCTGTGTCTTTCCATAGGGTTTCCACAAAGCCTAGAGTGCACCCTCTGTTTACCTCTACTTCTTAGAGTTCCTCCCTTCCTTTAAGGATCAATGTATATGTCTTCTTTTAACTATAACAACTTAGTTGTTAGTTCACTCCCTTCTCCTCCAATTATCATGTATATTAATATAAATATACTATTTTAATGTTATATCCTTTCTCAATAGAATATAAGCTTCTCGAGGACTGAGACTGGCTTTTGTTAGTGTATTTGCTTATTTTCGTCTTGGTATCCTTATCACTGTGGGTATCCTTATGCCTAGTAAGCACTTAATAATTGCTTTTTGGATCAGATTGGGACTACCTAACTCCCAAGATCAAGTGAGGAACAAATGACATAATGTATGTGTGTATACACAAACATACACACATGTGTATATGTCTGTATACATATGTAATATGTATATACACACATAAATATAGCACTTTAAAAAATTAAACATTATGATTATAATAGTAAAGAAATGAAACTATAATACACGATATACTTGAAAGGAATCTTAGTGTACTAGAAGTCAAAGACTTCAGGTTTAAATTCAAGCATTGTCACTTTTACTTTCCTTGGGTAACCTTGAACAACTATAACACATCACTTCATTTCTGTGAGCCTCAGTTTCTTCATCTATAAAATGAACCTGATAATACTTTCACTGTTTATCTTGCAGGGGATGTGATACAACACTAATATACTATATAAATGTGAGTTATCATAATTTGATCAGTTACATCACTTGAAGACTGCAAGTTGGATTTATGACTGGCAGCAGAAAGATGTAATTATCTAACTGGTTATTTCCATCCTAAATATAGATCATCACACAAAGTTCCTGTAATGAGCTTTCAACTACCTTTGTACCACTTTAAAATAGATATATTATGGATGTGCTTTTCAAATAGTTTTTTAAAACTGTTAGGACTGTAAAAATCTATCAGGCAAAATGAACACTGACTCTAGTCACAATTACTAGCATTCCTCTCTATCCATCCTCACCAAGCAAACTACTGCCTTCTATTGGCCCTCTGGAAATAAATAAATAAATAAGTTGACATTAATATTTGCCTACAGCAAATATGTTCAAGGCCCACTTCATTAAACACACACACACACACACACACACACACACACACACACACACGAAACCAAAAGACAAAAATTGTCAGAACTTTGTGGAATGTTAAAGTTACTGGATTCTTTTCTTTCATCACATAAAGGGCCTTGATACACTTTGGGGAATTTTTTTTATTATTTTTCATCTAACAGCCATCACCTAGAAAATCGTTACCTGATTTCCCTAGAATACAATACCTACCTTTCTTGTAAGTACTCAGGTCACCCATATTGGTCTCTTGGCTTTGCTTATTTTACCCAGCTCAGTTCATTTCTTCCCAAGTTTTTCTGAATTCCTCATATTTGACATTTCTTATGGCCCCATGATGTTCTATTATATTAATGTTCTCCAATTTATTCAGCAATCCTCCAGTTTATAGGTACTCACTTCATTTCTAGGGTGTCGGGCTTTGCTTTGTTTTTGTTTTTTGCTATCACAAAAAGTGATGTTATTAATATTTTTGTATGCAGAAGTCATCCATTTGGGGGCAAGAAGAATTGCAGGCTCTATCTCTAATGAGAAAGGCTAGCACAGATTTTCTATGACTAGGCCCAAAGTTAATGGATTGGGTGGTGCTGAAGAAAACAGTTTCAGCCTGAAACCAAAAGGATTCTAGGACCCAGACAGAAATAAAAGAGCATATTTTTCCACAGACCTAGAAAAGCCAAAAGAGAATCCCACCTAGGCTTGAGTTTGTGTGGAGTGGCAGAAGCAAGGGCCAGAACACAGGTGAAGGACAGGTTGACTGGAAATAGTATCAGAGAGCAAGAAAGGATGTGTTGTAATGGAAAGTATGCCAGAGACTTGGAGTCCAGGGACTTGGACTGAAATCTAGATTTTTTAACCACCTGTATCACATTTAGCAAGCATCAATTTTGATATTTTCAAAGTGAGGAAACAAGAGAGGATCTCTTACACCCTTCTGCCCTGATATCTATTGCTCCTATGAAGGAACATTCAGGACTTTTTAATACTTTAAAACTGTGCCATTTCATTGAGTTACAAGTGCTTGTTATTTTCCATCATCTCGAATAATTTGATGCTTCAGTGGAAGGGATCTGTGTTCTGTGAATGTGCGGGTACTGTCCCTGATTGTTACATCCATGCTTATTCAGTGTCCCTCTAATTCCTTTCACAAGGGATCCACCCAACATGCTGTGGGCTTTCCTCAAATATATATTTGTATATCTATGTATCTATATAAATATATATATCAATGAAACATCTGGGGCTATTCCACCCTTTCTACCTTTTGCTAATTCTAACATGATTGGTTCTAATCTCCTCTCCTGAAAATACATACATAGATCTCTCTCTCCCTCGCGCCTCCCTGCTCTCAGCCCTCTCCCGCCCTCATCTCTGCCCCGCCCTCTCCCTCCGCTCCCCCCTCACTCCCTCCCTCCCTCTCTCTCTCTCTCTCGTCGCTCTCTCTCTCTCTCTCTCTCTCTCTCTCTCTCTCTCTCTCTCCCCCTCCCTCCCTCCCTCTCCCTTTCCCTGTCACTCTCCCCTTCTCTGCCTTTCTTGGTATTCAGATCACTTAGCACAGTACATGAAACACACTAAGCACTTCATAAATGCTTGTTCGTTGACTGATTGATCAAATAGTATTTAAGAAGTAATTTAAGAGAGGTAAGAACAAGTTGCTATAAGAACTCAAAGAAGGGGGAAAAATGCACTGGTCATGAATTCAGGGAAGGCTTCACTTGGGCTCAGGCTGGAGTATGATGACATTGAATAATAGAAGAAGGGGCTATTGCTTGAGATTTACTTTTTTTGCTTTTTTAATATAGCATGATTACTGTATTCAGATATCTTTCAGGATAGGTCACTACACTTAGAATGGGCAAAAAATAGTAATATTTTCAGTAAATGTCTTGGATTTTGGCACTACCACAAAAACAAAAATTCTCCCTTTGTTAGATTCAATTCCATTTTTTTTTCTCATGGGAAAACATCTTTTGTAAGTAACCTGAAAGAAAAATGTTGAAAATAGCCTTTGCTCCATCCAGAGCTTTGATGTATGGGTATATGAGAAAAAGAGAGAGAAGTTCTCATTTCCTAAATAGACAGCAGTTAGGAGCAGCTTGACCCTGGTGCTGACTCCATTGACAGGCAACACAGTTTTTAATAGAGAATGTTGGTAGCATGCTGTTCACCTCCTTACATCTGACTGTAATTCATTCTCAGATACTCTGGATGTCTAGAAGCCTTCACTGCTCATGATTGCAGGTAGAAAGAGGTGAAATGGAAAGGGCCAAAGAAGGTGGTATATGTAATTTGTTTATTGCCATCAGATACTTTTCACTGTTAAAGCATCTCATTGTAAAATTCAGGGCTGAATGGGATATAATGATTTGTGTTCAGACCAGAAAAAGTATTTTATCCTCTCCTTGACATCAGTTTTTATTTCAGTAATAGAAAGGAGAGGCTAAAGGAGATGTGAAGGATCATTTGTGAACTCTCCTCTACTCATACTGCCCCCATCCTAACTCAAGGACTAGATGTTCCCTAAGTTCACCAAGCCATCTCTTGTCTCTGTACATTTGTTATCCTGCCACTCATGCCTGGAATTCACTTATAGCAAAGCTTTGAAAGAAATTGAATCCTCTACAAGGGGAGGGGATGTCAGGAAAGCATGTGAATGGAGGTGGGGGGAAGTGAGAGCTGAGGTATGAGGGAGTCTGTCTCCTGTCCTGGGAGAGATTGAGAGACACTAAAAATCTGAATGGGCACTGATATAAAGAGTTTGAAGATGAGAGGGAGTGTGTGATTCAGCAAAGAACTCTAGCAGACAGAGGGGTCAAGATTCCCCTGTCAGTCTCTCAGCTACTATTTATTAAGTGACTACTATGTAACAGGTGCTGTGCCACTGGGGATGCAGAAAGTCCCAGAAGACAGTCCCTGCATTGTAGGAGCTCACAATCTGATGGCAGAGACAGCAAGCACACAAATATATAGAGACAGGCTACATATGACACAAACCAGAAATAATTAACAGAGGGAAGGTATTAGAATTAAGTAGATTCAATCACAGTTGGGACTTGAAAGAAGCCAGGGAATGAATCCAGAAGGTGGAGATGAAGGAAAACATTCCAGGAATGGAGGATAGCTAGAGAAAATTATGAGAGCCAAGAGATTATTGTTATTGTTCAGTTGTTTTAGTCATGTCTGACTCTTTGTGATCCCATTTGGAGTTTTCTTGGCAGAGATACTGGAGGGGTTTGCCATTTCCTTCTCCAGCTCATTTTACAATTGAGGAAACTGAGGCAAACCACATTAAATGACTTGCCCAGGGTCACACAGCTAGTAAGTGTCTGAGGCCAGATTTGAACAACCAAGTTGCTCAGATCTAAGAGATGGAGTGTCTTATTTGTGGAACATTAGGAAGGCTAATACATGTGGCAGAGAGTGAGGTGTAAGAAGTCAGGAAAGGTTAGGTGGGGAGGGTGGCAGGTATGAAGAGGCAGAGGTTTGGATCTCCTAAATTGCCTAGGCTCTGTCCTTTCTAGGGGATTAATCCAAAGAAGGAAGAATTTTAATACTGATGATGGTTATATCTTTTAAACATCACAGTAATTCCAGGCAATATTCGCTGCAAATAAGCTGATTAATAAGTAGCTGGGGGGCAAAGTGGATAGAGTGCTGGGCCTAGAGTCAGGAAGATGCATCTTCCTGAGTTCACATCTGGCCTCAGACACTTACTAGCTGAGTGACCCGAGGCAAGTGACTTAACCCTATTTGCCTCAGTTTCCTCATCTGTAAAACAAGCTGGAGAATAAAATGGCAAACCACTGCAATATCTTTGCCAAGAAAACCCCAAATTAGGCACAGAGAGTTGGATACCACTGAAAAATGGCTGAAAACAAGCAGATTGAAGTGGTGGAGGGATACTGAATAGGTAAAGAAATAAAGGCTTTCCCTCAGAGGCAAGCCTTCAGGCCAGGATACTACTATCTCTGTTCTCTCCAAGCCTGGGATCCTGATTGATTGATGGTGTGAATTAATCAGTATGTATCATGTGTCTACTATATGCCAGGCACTGTTCTAAGTGCTGGGAAATCATAAAGAAGCAAAAGACAGTAGTAACTGCCCTCAAGGAGCTTACAGTCTAATAAAAGAAATATTAAGGCACTGTGCTAAAAAAAAAAAACTTTACAAATTTTTTTTTCATTTGATCATCACAACCCTTCGAGGTAAGTGCTGTTATCATCCCCATGTTACAATTGAAGAAACTGAGGCAAACAGAGGTTAGATGACTTGCTGAGATATTTACAGACAGTAAAGATCTGAGGACACATATGATCTCAGGTCTTCCTGACTCCAGGCCCTGCTCTCTATTGCAGGGATCACCTAATTATTTCATGCAAAGGTGCTGACTCAGGGAAAGTCATGCCCTTGGGGCAAGCTGAAGGAAGAAGTTGAGGAAGGAAGGGGCTGGGAGGAAAAGGGTTTGCTCTTCCCTTAGAAAAATCTGGCCATATTGGAGGGAGTAGCTATTTTCTGCTCATCTAAATACCTACAAACATTTTTGGCTATATCCCTCATCCTTTCAGAATCCTCTTCCATGCTTGTCAGAGTTCTGTCTCTTCCTTAATCTTCTCCTAATCCATGCCACTGCTGTTGTTTTTCTATCCTCCTCAAATGTTCTGAGGGCATCTTCTCTCTGACATTCCTTTGTCTTCATCATACTGTACCATATATTATACTTACAGGTATTACAGGTAAGTACTCTGGTAAATATTTAAGAACCAGCTCTCTGGAAAAAATAAATGTCACACACTTTTCAGTTTAATCTGTATTATTAGCATTTTCTCTATCACTTTCTTAAGTCTATGCAATCAACAAAGAAATAATTCACACAGTAGTTTTTAGCATTTGCTAACTTTTGATGTGTAAATACTTATACTGAAAATTTAATAATTGGGTCTTGGAAGCTTTCACAAGCTGGCTTCAGCACAACTCTGATATCCCTCCCAAGGGAATGTAAGTCCTTGAGGGTGTCCTGTTGTATTTCAAGTGCTTAGCATAATGTCTCACTCATAGTACACACTTAAATATGTTTTATTGTATCTCATTTGTGCCTTTGTTCACTTTGATTCAAATGGGACAATTTCAAGGCTAAATCAGGGTATATTTTTCCTTTTCAGAATTAAGGCCTCTCCTAGTAGCTAACTTATAGCTTGTTAATACAACTAGTTATTTAAGTTGCATATAGTAGATTCTTCTTTTATCAGCTTAGTCACTGTTTTTGCATTTCTGACCATCTTTATTTAGGGTGGTGGTAAATCCTTGCAATCTGAGGCTTCAGCAAGGCCTTTAGGGGTCTGTTGCAATTGGATCATAGATTGGGAGCCAAACAGCACCTTAGAGATCACTTAGTCTAATCCCTTCAATTTATAGACAGGGAGCTGAGGCTTAGTGAGGGAAAGTAATTTGTCACAAAGTCACAGAGGTAGAAAGTGGCAGAGTAAGATTAGAATTTTGACTCTGAGTACACCGGTGTTTCCAATGATACCATCCTGCTTCTCTAGAATTTCAGCAATATTGAGAGTACCTGATAGAGTATATAGTTAAACAGACTTAAAGGCAAATAAAACACCTTATGATTGTATGATTCCTTTTACTTTTCAAAGGCTTTTCACATATTATTTCAGTAGATAATAATAAGAGACCAGCTGCTGGGTGGCAAGTGAATTTTATATTTCAGGTACTACACATGTAAGTATTTTAGAATGACTATGTGAAAAAAATTGTGTGTGTGTGTGTGTGTGTGTGCACATGTGTGTAACCAGAAGCATAAAGTTATGTTGCTACGCAGCAACTGGTCATTTACTACCATTATTATTATTAATAAATGAAATAATACATATAAACATCTTTTGAGAAGTATAAGGCATCATATAGTCGTGTCTTTATCATTAATAGCATAATCTTCCATTTGGCTTTCAGATCACATAACTATGTATCCTGTCCGAAGTCCTCAACATTGCCTAGAACATTCTGATATAGTTACATGGAACTATATCAGAAACACAATTCTACTTCCCCGCATGCTTTTGTGAACCTTAAACTTACTATTTCTAGTGAAGATGTGCTGTTCTTTCTCACCTAGGTTGACATAACAGAGAAACTAGGGCATTAAGTGCTATTCTATTGAAAACATTAACTAATGAATACACCAGTCATGTCTTACACAAACATCTATCATAGCATCTTACTGGTCAAACTGATGCAGCTGATCTTAAAATGATACAAAGTGACTTGAAGCATTTCATTCTAGAATAAATACAGGGTGTTCCTAAAGCCTGGACACATAGGCAAAAATGCATATTTTCAAGAAATTAAACGAAATTTTCAACCACATTTTATTTAACTGGAATATTACCAAATAACATCTTCAATATGATTTCCATCATTTGTGATGCAAAAGTTCATGTGCTTTGCAAGATTCACATGAACTTGATACAATAACTCCACATTGCCATCAATTTTTCTATGTGTCCAGACTTTAGGGACACCCTGTACATCACCTACTTCATCTAATGAGTTATAGCCCGCATCAGACACATAATCCACCAAATTAGACAGCTCATATACTAAATCAAAATTAGACAGTTGTAGCTATGGAATATACACTACCCCCTCTCCACCACTGCAATGATTCATACCATGTGTGTGTGTGTGTGTGTTCGCGCGTGTGTGTGTGATGTAAGATAATGGGGTTTTTTTCCCTGCATTGATCATCCTGTACGATAGTGAAACAGTTAAAGATTACCCTGTAACGATGTGATAGTTGTTGGGGGAGACAATATACTTAAAACTGACCTTGATATTTCCTCTAATAATATTGTATATGCCACTAAAATTGATGGATTGGCTATAGAAAGTAACATAATCTATCTCCAAGGAATTCCTGTTGTACAATCAGAAGATGTTCATTCTGAGAGAAGGAAGGAGTCAACATAGAAGGGATACTTTAGAATTTCTGAAATTAGTTTTGTTCTGTGTGATTCAGTGGTAACTACGTAGAGTTCAGATATCATCATGCATACAGATGGACTATTTCCCTTTTCATGCTACTCTGTGGGCAGTCATTTTTCTAATCGTTTCTTTTGATCAGAACCAAAATGTGATTTCATAGACATGAAGAACTTCTCTTGTGGAGAGCTCTTTCACCATGATAGGCAGACAGATTCTCTGTAATTTACAGAGTTGCCTGAGGGCACTGGTAGTTTAATTTACTTGCCTAGGATCACAGAGCTGGTGTGTATCAGAGATAGGACTTGAACCCCAGTGATCTTCTTACTTCCAATGCTGGCCCTCTGGCCCCTACACCCCACGCTCACCCCAGACTCATTATATTATCCATGTTGAAAATAAAAGATTGGGGCAGCTAGGTGGCACAGTGAGTAGAGCACCAGCCCTGGAGTCAGGAGGACCTGAGTTCAAATCTGACCTCAGACATTGATACACTTACTAGATGTGTGACCTTGGGCAAGTCACTTAACCCCAATTGCCCTGCTTTCCCCCCTCCAAAGAAAACAAAAAGAAAAGAAAAGACTAAAAATTAAAACCATTATGGGAAAGAGGCACTTTTAGAGTAGAAACTTTTCGTATTTTGCCTAAAAACTGAAAACTATCAAGTTAGAAACAATAATACCTTTAAAGGTGCTTCCTTAAACAAAAAAAAGATACTTAATACTTTTTACAAATTAACTACCTATAGATAATCTTATTCCATCCCATCCTCCATTAATACCAGAATATAATGCTCAAATACAAAATTAGAAAGGTTTGGGAAATGGCTGGACTCACAATTATGTTTCATCTTATCTATCAGTATTAAAATAATTATTATATCTGATATGAGTGAACATATGAATTATAGATAGCATTGGTGTTTTAGGCACATTTTAAAGTAACATTTTGCTCTTTGCTTCAGCCTAATTTCTTTCAGACACTGAATCTATGAGCCTTTAAGAATTCCCGTTGAAGTAAAATTAACATCTACAATGCCTTCATTATTAACAGCATCTTTGGGGTTTGCTCTTTGAAATTGCCATCTTAGAAATGTCATTGCCTTTTAAAGAGGTCCTTTCAATGTTTGAGTAACAATTATCTCTGAGAAATGTAAGAGTTTATAACACCATCTAAAGTTTAAGATCACTTTTTTGAAAACTTATCTTGAATTTCTGTAATAGTTCAGAATGTGTTTGTTCCACAAAACCATGTATCCAGCTTCATACAATCAGCAGCCTGGCATTAAATTTCTTCTCTTAAAAATTTCTTGACCATCAGGAAGTAGATTTGATGATTGTACACATTCTCCATTCCATACTTCATGAAGCTGTTTTCAAGAGGTTGTTCTGTTGAGAGGCAAGAAGGTATCATAGATAACATGCTGCACTTAGCTCAGGAATACCTGAGTTGGACTCCCATCTTAGTTGCTAGTTATGTAAAGTATAAAACTCAACATGTTACTTAACCTCCATGATCCTCAATTTCCTTATGTGTGAAAAAGGGATAATACTAATACCTGTCCCCACAGGGTTGCAGGTATCAAATGAGATGCTATATATGAAGTACTTTCTAAAAATTAATGCATTTTATAAATGTGAGCTATAAATGGCATGCTTGCTTTAAAAAAGCCACAGGCAAAAGTCCTGGTTCAAGTCTATACTTATATTCACTCAGAGTTCTTAGCGATGTTAATGAGGTTGAATCAGAGCCTCTTTAAAAATTTGTTAAGGGAATGGACTAATGTCACTAGGGATTTGTAATTTCAGCCATGGTTGTTTTATCATATTCCTGTTTAATTCTGTAGATAATTTCTTACACATGAAATTGTCACCTTACTTTTGAGCAAAATATTAATTTAGAAAAAAACTCATTATTTTGTCATAATGAATCACGTTCATACTTAAGAAACATATTTCAATGACATCTTAAGAAATTGTCTTTGTAAATTATAATTCCCTTGATGAAAAATACAATCTCATCAGGTTACCTGGGTTACACCAGACTAAGGGGCAGGAAAATAAGATATCACAAAATATGTGGAGAAATCTAGAATCCTTTTTTAATTATTTTTTTCTATAAAGGAGCTAAATGAAGGACAGTTTTCCTTCTTGCTATTCAAAAACTACTCACTACCTATTTCACCTACAATATGCCAATTATGCTATTATCTGATTTCTGTTTTTTCTTTTCTTAGCATTTTAAAAACTTTATTTTATCTCATCTTTGAAGTAGGTATTTCTTTAGGGAATCAAGTACGTGATATTTATTCTGAAATGGCATGCACATTTAGTATTTAATATCAACCTTCAAATTGTTTTATGTTATAACTAGTATTCAAGCAGGAAGTCAAAGAAAAATATAACCTGGGGTTCTATGTTGATACTTACACAAACATGTTCTCAGAGTTTCTTTCAAATTATTTGCTTAATTTCTCACTAAAAATGAAAATATTGGAACATTGATTAGTGTGCATTCCAGTTTAGGAAGTTGGTGTATCCTTTCAGAATTAATATTTCAAATTAGCTTCTTGCCTAAACATTTTGCTAAATTTCTGACCATCTCCTTGCCACACTGTGTGCCCTCTGGCTTTCATCCTCCTCTCTCCTTCCCATCCTCACTTTGGACTCAGCACCTAGGCTCCTTCCAGCTCTCATAGGTGGGCTTTGGCTTGCATGAACCAGGCTTCCATGTCACAAGCCATCTCCAGACCATGCTAAGGAGTAGCTCTCTCGCCTACTCACCTAGCTCCCCAATGATCCTCTCTCCAATCCCCT
This sequence comes from Trichosurus vulpecula, assembly GCF_011100635.1. Taxonomy (NCBI): domain Eukaryota; kingdom Metazoa; phylum Chordata; class Mammalia; order Diprotodontia; family Phalangeridae; genus Trichosurus; species Trichosurus vulpecula. Next base: position 343,315,767 of record NC_050573.1, read on the forward strand.
CTATGTGTTGTCTACCTCAATTCAGCGTAAGCTCCTTGAGGGCAGGGACCATCTTACTTACTTGGATTTGTATCCCCAGTGCTTTTCACAGTGTCTGACACATAGTGAGTGCCTAACAAATGTTCTATCTATGCCTACAGAGTTTGTTTTTATGGGTAGAATCGGATAGATTTGAGTGTATTATGGATTACTAACTGAATGTGACATAATTGATTGGAATGGTTTGAGTTCATTAGTAAATATATATCATTCAAAGTAAATATACAATTGAAAATGATAGAGCAATTCTGAGGTAGACTAGAATTTTAAATCACATTTTAGCTCATTTAATACCTGCCTATAACTTTTGATTAAGGACTTACTATGTGTCCCTGGAAAGGTTCAAACACGATAAATTACTTAGTCAAGAACAGATCAATTGTACTAGGTGTCTAAATAAATTTTAAACACAAAAATTCTAGAATTTTAATACTTAAAAAAACCCACTGGATTTTATGGCAGAATCATAGAAACTGCCATTCATCCCAAGATGAAAACTGGAAGCACCTAATTGATACTACATACCAGCCTAATTCCCATTTCCTTACAATTATTCCAAATTATTCAAAAATTTTAATATTAAAATGGAAGAAAAGGAGATACCTGAGATAGATGAGGTTTGGTGCTTTTTTTAAGCTAGCCATTTGTTCATTTTTCTAACTGTATGTAATCAAATTTTATTTGTTCATCAAGCATTATAAAAAAAAGTGTATCTCAAATAGGATCATAGATCTATAGAATTTGAACAAACCACAGAGGCCAATTTTTCCAGCCTCATCATTTGCATGTGAGTTGATTGCTTAATGACATACAAGTAGTAAGAACCAGAAGGAAGATTTGATCTCCAATTCTCTGCTTTCAGAGCCAGAGCTCTTTCAAGCCAACCACTCAAACATTTAGGCATATTTAAAGATTTACACATATGTCTTTGTTGTACTTGACACATAGTAGGTGATTAACAAATTTTTGTTGACTTGGCACAACTTGTGTTTAAATGCAATTATATCCCAAATATGTAAACATATGATATCACTTAGGAAGAAGATTATTAATTGGAATAAAGTGAGAAGATGAATTATGGTGACCAGATTAAAGGAGCTGCTTAGCTGATTTGGATGTCCTTAATATCTCTGAGACTACATTTCTTTGTAAAATAGATGGCACTGGATTAGATGGTTATTAAGGTTATGTACAGCTTTTAAAGTCTCTGGTTCTGTACTGTGAGTATAGGCGAGTATAGGAATATAGAAGAGGGTTTTTAAAAATGGAGGGCAGGAAAGGCAGTAGCCATAGTAGATTAGCAAGAGCATGCACTGACTTTGGAGTGAAAAGACCTGAGTATAAACTCATTGTTGTTGTTCGGACATTTTTAGCTGTATCTGACTCTTTGTGAACCCATTTGGGGTTTTCTTGGCAAGGATCCTGGAGTGGTTTGCCATTTCCTTCTCCAGCTCATTTGAAAGACGAGGAGACTGAGGCAAACAGGGTAAGTAACTTGCCCAGAGTCACGTACCTTCTAAGTGTCTGAGGCCGGATTTGACCTCAGAAAGATTGGTCTGACTTCAAGCCCAGTACTCTATCCACTGAGCCACTTAGCTGCTTGTTTATAAATTCAGTTTCTTCTAAATACTAAGTTGGTGACTTGGGCCAGTTGCTAAATATGAGGTTTGCTTTCCTCATCTACAAAATGAAGGAGATGAAGATTTTGATGAAGGATATGCTAAGGTCCTTTCCAAGTCTAGATGCTGTGATCCTATGGAAAAAGTATTAAGTGACCATTTATTTGGGGCTAGGAGTAGGGTAAAGACTATGAATACACCTGAAAGATGGGAAATGGTCACAGAACTCCCAGTGAGCTTTTTTCAAAGGAAGCACACTATCAGTTTCTCATTTCTAATTTCTGGACAGGAACTACAAGAAATGGATTTTTTTTTAAGGAGAGGAATGACTTTGCTACGTTCCTTTTCTAATATTTTCTCTTCCCAGAGGTGGGGTGGGGGGAGGAAAACAGAGATGAATGGGAAACAAAACAAAAATCCCTTCCCAACAAAACAAAAAACCCTCTTCGTAATTTAATTAGAATATTGGTTTTCTTCTGTTTTTACCTCAAGTACTTGTAAAATCAAAGTGGCACAGGTTACCCTGCCGTATAAAACGTCCCTAAACAAAGGGGTTCAAATGCCAGAGCAAACTACCACAGGACTAGGAGAGCTTTGCCAACATCTTAGGGAAGCCTGCTACCCCTCCTCTCTCCCAAATTTCTGTAGTACTGTCCCTTATTTCCAGGCCACTACACCTGTGTGCTTACCCCTCAGCTTAACTCCTCACTGCCACTTCTACCTCCTTCATGAGTATTTTTCACTGCTAAGCTTATTTCTCTTATTCTCTGTCCTTATCTGATACTTCCATTAAACTTTTCCTATGAAAAAATAACTATCACAGTGTGGCAACAACTATAGAATCTCAGATTTAAAAGGGATCTCATAGGTTTTCTAATAGATAAACAGGAATCTCCTCTATGGGATCCCTAAGAGATAGCCAACCAGCCTTTCCTTGAAAAGCTTCAGAAAAGGGAAGAGCACAACCTTCCAGTAAATTTGTAAATTTGCTAGGGATAGCAGCATCTCAAACCCAGATTGTCTATTTATTTTGATTTTATGACACACATATGTGACAGAACCATAACTGAAATATTTTCACCTGCAGGTGGAAAGGTAGATAGTGCTAACCCACCTTAGAATAGTCCTAATTGTTAGGATAGTATAAAGTAGAATTGATTAGGGTCAGATTTTGAAGTTGATAATAGCATGGCCTAAAAAAGCAGAGTAGGGTAGAGGGATTGAAGGTTGGTGTGAAGACAGAGGATAGGTTTAAAGGAGGTGAAGAGAGAGAGAAAAGGAAGGATAAGAGGTTGTAGACAACCATCTAAATTCTGAGTAGTAGAGGTGAATGCTTGTAGGTGATGATAAGCACAATGGTGCTGCCATCCCTACATGTAGTTGCAGTGGAGCAAAGGTGTGATCATGAGATGTTTGATGAAGTATCAAGCAAGGGTGTTTGAGGAAAACTGACCCAGGTATTGGAATTTAAGGGAAAGATAGGAGAACCATCTATTGCAGGTAAAGAAATAAGATAAAAACCACCAGGATCTGGAAATGGTGATCCGTCTGGATGAAGAGGTTGCTGAATCATAGAGACAATGGGAAGGCCTTGCTCAGAAGGTTCATTAAGCAGTAAGAATCAAATGCTTCTTTCATTCTCTTCTCATCTATTGTGCCTGGGACCATGAGCAACGGTACAGCCAGTGTTGGAGAAAATGTCTGGGGGGGTGGTCACAGTGTCCTCTGTAAGGAGCCAGATTTCTGGAATTACAAGAAGATGGCCTTGTTTCTGTTTCATTGAATGGATTAGGAGACAGAATGGTACAGTGGAAAGGACCTGGGCTTGAATTCTGGATCTGCCACTTAGTACCTGTGTGATCTTGGGTAGGTCAGTTAACCTCTATGAGCCTCAGTTCCCAAATTTGTCAAATAAGAGGGTTACATTATCTGCCCTTTAAGGTTCCTTCCAACTTGAAATATATGATTGGTATATTATAGAACATAAGATCCAATTAGACATAACATATATTTTGTATTTGGGAATGTGTGTGTTATAGTATAAAAATTAGGGTTTTATCTATCATATACCCCCATATTTGTTCCATCTCCAATTCTGTTCTTCTATAACCTTATTTGGGAGATGTGTTTTATACTTTAATCTGTTAAACAAGCATGTGATGATCCAGTATATTGCAATGAATTGGCAGGAATAGTAATACAATTATTTATGAAAGCAAGAAATCCTATAAATACCTTTTCTATTTATATATAAAACATCGAATCAAATTACATGTGTTTTCATATATAAAAATAGCCATCCAAGCAGTTATGAATAACTCTGAAGAAAAGTTCTACAATCAGAAAATCATGGAATGCCAGAGGGAGAAGGAATTCCAGAGCCCATCTGCGCCAACCTATATCTGAACAACAGTTGCCCCTGTAACACACCCAAAATGGTCATCTAACCTTTGAAAAAAGAGATCTGGTGAAGGGAAACCCATGACTTCCTGAGGCAGTCTAATCTACTTTTGAATTGCTTCTGTTTCTTCCTGTTGTTTCTCCTTCATTCATGAAGAGGACCATGATGTCAGGAAAGTGATGCCTTGACTTGCAAGACAATTGGATTTAAATGAGAGAGGATTGTGCCAAGTCAGCAGCCTCACTCTCTCCTCCAGAACCATCTGGGCCCAATGGCATGATACAGATCAGGACAACTGGAGATGGAGTAGGAGACATTGGCCTTTTTAAGTGAAGGTTTTTCCCAGGTTTCAGTTTGATTGATACAATGCCCAGTCAGCGATTAAGGCTAGGTAAAGAGATGGAGCAAAAAAATGGCTTCTTTTACCTAGTCCAAAATTTTTGTAAAAAAACAATCAATCTGGGAGTTGAAGGCCTTCAAAGTTTCTGGCCAAAAAAGAAATAATTGCTATTTACACTCACTCGGAGACATCAGCTTATAATTGTAAGGAAGTTGTTCCTAACATCAAGTCCACATTAACAGTTTATGCTCACTCTAGGTTCTGCCCTCTAGGTCTTTTCTCCTTAGTGACAAACATCTCAGTTCCTTCAATTAATCTTCCTATGACATCTTGAGGCTCTTCACCATCCTGGTTATCATTCTCTTTATGTTCTCTAGTTTATCAGTGTCCTTAAAATTTTTCAGTTCTGTTCTCTAGATGTGGTCGGTAAGTCTGTGACATCCTACGTCTTGAATACTATGCTTCTCTTAATGCAGCTTGACAACATGTTAGATTTTAACATTTTTAAAGCAAAAATAAAAATTAAATCCATTTAAAATCTAATATTTTAAATTCACCTTTATGTTGTTTAGGTTATTTTAATAAGTACCTAAAATAATTACTCAGAACTTTTATAACATAGTATATTGCCTCAGTTTGTCATAGATTTGATTATTAATTTGGGCCCTGTATACAATCACCTAAACAGCATTCCTTTTCCAAATAAATAGCAAGTTGTCAAAGCACAGACACAGGGGTTGACCCTGGGCAAAATTATAAATAGACAAAAGATTGTTTCCAGCCCTCCATCATCCATTTTTTATTGCTTTTATAATTTCCCTAGCCACATTCTACAAGATGCCCATGATACCCTAAATGTAAGTTACCCAGGACATCACCCCCAAGCCCACTTTTCCTGTGAATTTACACATGCTCAGTTAAAATGTAGCTGCGGTCATATCCCATTTGCTCAATACCTGCTTTCTGACAGTTAACCTGAAAAGCATGTTAAGGTATTAAGAATTTAGTAGCTGCCCTTCCCAGATAACACGTTTACATTTAAACCAAAGTTGAATGCTATAACCCTGAGGAGACAATAATGATAGGAATTTCAAACAGGCTACAAAAGGGCACAGACCATACAGAGGAAGTTCCCACTGTTCTGCATTCGCTCCCCAAGATGTGCACTATCATGAAATTCTGTCATCTTGAAGTTAACAGATAAATTACCAAAGTAAAATTCTTGGGCCCCTGGAAAACACTGAAGAAGATTGCTGAGTGTGATCTGGTCATTTTCCCCTTTTAAAGTCAGAAATGCCCAAATGCATCTTTTCTAATGAAAACTTCATCAAATAGTCTTTATATTAAGCACCAACTTTGCTTGTTGGCAGCTTAGCTGTTTTTAATTTTAAAATATGCCTAAAAGCCAATCTAGCTAAAAGCCATTCAGACATTCACTTGAAGAAATGTGCCCGAAGCAGTTTTGTCCTATTGGTGTGAAATTCACAAGTTAGTTTGGTTCTGTTCTGTAAAAATATCAGACTGAAGGGTTTCCTTTTTTTCCCCTATTACTCACTTTATGTCTAAATGAACTAAGTACACAAATAGGGATCAGGACAGGAACTGTCATTTCAATGATCTAGGAAACTCTATCAAGGCAGATCACCACTTTCTCTGAAATGCAAGTAGCCTAGAGCATAGGGAGGGTTAGTGACTTACCCACGGTTACACATCCAGTTTAAGTCAGAGGCAGGGTTTGAATCCGCATTTTCCTCACTTCAAGGCCTACTCTTTGTCCTAAAGGACTTAATTGTTTTTGGTTCTAGGGAGTATTGCAAAGCCTAATTTTGCTTTGAACTATCCAGATAGAATTCAATGAGTTCATTCCCAATTTACACTTGAAATCTTTGAAGAGTTCCCCTATTAAGCATTGTTTTAATATTTGAATATCAATCTAATGATGCTTTAAGATTTTGTACAATTTCTTAAAAAAGAAAAACCTTACTAATGAATAATAATTATGTCTTTCTTCTATGCATTTCATATCATATCAACATATTTGCATATGTAAAGGTATATCACAGCCTTTTTGAAGTATATAAAAAAATACAATTCTGGAATTTAAGTGCAAAAGCTTGTGCTTTTTCTTTGCTGTACATTAAAGAAAATACTGCCAGAATCCCAAAAGGAGGCCAACTTGTTTTTTCTCTTTGAATAGCTTACAATGATGCTGATTAAAGAGAATGTGTAATCTGAGGACCATTTCTTAATCTTAAGAGTAAATCCTGTTCCCTCAGACAAATGTTTTATATGTTGGATGTTTCAGATAAGAAGACAAGGAGGCATACAGTTACTGGTGGACCTGCTGGACCATCGAATGACAGAAGTCCATCGTAGTGCCTGTGGAGCTTTGAGGAACTTGGTGTATGGGAAAGCTAATGATGATAACAAAATTGCCCTGAAAAACTGTGGGGGCATCCCAGCATTAGTACGGTTACTACGCAAGACTACTGATCTGGAGATCCGAGAACTGGTCACAGGTAAGAGATAATTATATTATAATGTTACATTTTCAAGACTGTAGATTTTCTTATGCTCATCATATTTAGCTGATGGACCAATCAACTAATCTATTTAATAGAATGGTAGTAATTATACATATATAATTTGACAGTTTAAGAAGAATTAGAATACATGAAAATGTGCTTGTAGGAAAATTCTGCTGAACATAATTTAATCTTTCTTTAAGGAGCCACCCTCTATTTAATTCACAATCTCTCTAAAATCTTGTAGTTTCTCATTGATATTACGAATATCGTTAAACAACATTTAAATAATAACTGTTAGGATGTTGCAAAGACTAGAGTGCTGAGTAACGGAGTTTACAATCCTTTGTGTTTAACCTCTTGAACAGAATTCATGTTCATTGCAAAGGTGAATAAACATAATAGGAAGTTGTTTGGGGTTTTTATGTGTATAAATTTATTTATTTTCAGTTTTCAACATTCACTTCCACAAGACTCTGAATTCCAAATTTTCTCCCCAGCTCTCCCCTCCCCCCACCCCAGGACAGTCTGCCTTCCCTTCTATTACCCCACACCCCCTTCTCTTATCCCCTTCCCTTCTCTTTTCCTGTAGGGCAAGATAGATTTCTCTACTCCATGTTATTTCCAGTTGCATGTAAAAACAATTTTTAACATTCATTTTTAAAGCCTTGAGTTCCACATTCTCTCCCTTCCTCCCTCCCCAACCACTCTCATTGAGAAAGCAAGCAATTCAATACAGGTTATACATGTGTAGTCGTGCAAAACACTTCCATAACAGTCATGTTGTGAAGGACTAACTATTATCACCCTCTATTCTGTCCTGCCCTCCATTTATTCTATTCTCTCCTTTGACCTGACCCTCCACCAAAGTTTTTGCTTCTGGTTGCCCCTTCCCCCAATCTGCAATCCCTTCTATTATCTCCCCTCTTTTATCCCCTTCCCACCTCCTTTCCTGTAGGGGTAAGATAGATCTCCATACTCAATTGGGTTTATATGTTATTGCCTCCCTAAGCCAAATCTGATGAGAGTAAGGCTCACTTATTCCCTCTCACCTCCCACCTCTTCCCTTCCATTGTAAAAACTCTTTCTTGCCTCTTTTATGTGAGATGATTTACTACATTCTCCCTCTCCCTTCTTCTTTTTCCCAGTACATTCTTCTCAACACAATTTTATTTTTTAGGTATCATCCCTTCATATTCAGCTCACTCCATGCCCTCTGTCTACATACACACACACACACATGCACACACATACACATATGTATACATATATACACATTTATACACATACATACACATATATGTGTATATGTGTGTATGTATGTATATGCAAACATACATATATATGTATATATGTGTATATGTATATATATAGATATATAGAGATATATATAGATTAAATATATAGATACATAAATAGAGAGATATATTCCCTCTAACTCCCCTAATACTGAGAAAGGTCTCTTTCTTGAGTTGCAAATATCATCTTTCCATGTAGGAATGTAAACAGTTCAACTTTAATAAGTCCTTTATGGTTTCTCTTTCCTGTTTCTCTTGATTCTTGTATTTGAAAGTCAAATTTTCTATTCAGCTATGATCTTTTCAACAAGAATGCTTGGATGTCCTCTATTTCATTGAAATTCCATTTTTTTGTCCTGAAATATTATACTCAGTTTTTCTGGGTAGGTGATTCTTGGTTTTAATCCTAGCTCCTTTGACCTCCAGAATATCATATTCCAAGTCCTCTGATCCCTTAGTGTAGAAGCTGCTAAATCTTGTGTTATCCTGATTGTGTTTCCCCAATACTTGAATTGTTTCTTTTGGGTCACTTGTAATATTTTCTCCTTGACCTGGGAATTCTGGAGTTTGGCTACAATATTCCCAGGAGTTTTCCTTTTGGGATCTCTTTCAGAAGGTGATCAGTGGATTCTTTCCATTCCTACTTTACCCTCTGATTCTAGAACTTCAAGACAGTTTTCCTTGATAATTTCTTGAAAGATGATGTATAGGCTCTTTTTTTGATCATGGTTTTCAGGTAATCCAATAATTTTTAAATTATCTCTCCTGAATTTATTTTCCAGGTCAGTTGTTTTTCCAATGTGATATTTCACATTGTCTTCCATTTTTTCATTCCTTTGGTTTTGTTTTATAATTTCTTCATTTCTCATGAAGTCATTAGCTTCCATTTGCTCCATTCTAGTTGTTAAGGAATCATTTTCTTCAGTGAGCTCTTGGATCTCCTCTTCCACTTGGCCAACTTTGCTTTTCAAGGCATTCTTCTCCTTATTGGATTTTTGGACCCCTTTTGCCGTGTGGGTTAGTCTATTTTTAAAGGTGTTATTTTCTTCAGCATTTTTGGGGGTCTCCTTTAGCAAGTTGTTGGCTTGTTTTTCATGATTTTCTTCCATCACGCTCATTTCTCTTCCCAATTTTTCCTCTGCTTCTCTGACTTGATTTTCAAATCCTTTTTGAACTCTTCCATGACCTGAGACCATTTCATGCTTTTTTTGGAGGCTTTGGATGTAGGAGCCTTGATCTTGTTGTCTTCCTCTGGCTGCATGCCTTGATCTTCCTCAACAGTAAGTGTATAAGAAAACATCTTTTCACCAAGAAAGTAATTTTCAAGTCTCATTCTTTTCCCCATTTGCTCATTTTCCCAGCCAGTTATTTGACTTTTGAGCTCTTTGTTAAGTGGAGGGTTTACTGACCCAAGTTGCAAGGGTTTTGTGCAGCTGTTTTCAGAGATATCTCCAGGGACCTGTAAATTCTCAGTTCATCCAAAGTGGTATGATCAAAAGAGAGGTGTTTACTCCTTTCCTGGCCTGTGCTCTGGTCTGTGAGCAACACAAGCACTCCTTTCTGCCCTGGAACTGTGAGGAGTGTTCCCTCTCCACAGCTGCCATCAGCTCCACCATACCAGCACTCCTCCTCACTCTGGGACCACCAACCAGTACTATGACCCAGATCAGCCTATCGGTTGTCCCACCATCTGTAGGCCGAGAGCTCCAGAAGCAGCTACAACTGAAGCAATGGCTTCTGCTGCCCTGGAGCTGGGGCTGAGGCTGTGGCCTGACCACACTCCTCTCTCACCCAGGTGAGAGAGTTTTCCCACTGACCTTTGAAGCTGTCTTTGGCATTTGTGGGTTGAGAAGTCTGGAAGCTACTGCAGCTGCCAGTGATTCAGTGCCCTGGGGCCTGCTCCAGTCCCATCTAGGCCAAGTTCCACTCTGAGCACAATGCAGTAGATCCTCTCTGTTGGCCTTCTAGATTGTTTTGGGCTAGAAATCTGCTTCACTCTGTCATTTTGTGGCTTCTGCTGCTCTAGAATTTGTTTAGAGTCATTCTTTACAGGTATTTCCAGGGGTTTGGAGGGAGAGCTCGATCAGAACCCTGCTTCTACTCTGCCCCCATAATAGGGAATTGTTATGAAATACACTGAGCTCAGTAGAATTTCTGGCCATGACTAAAACAGTATCAATAAGCTCATATACTACCACTGGCATGTTTACCTCCTTTCAAAGAATTCCCCTATCCTGCATCACTTACTTGAATGTACCCATTAAGCTTTTAGGTACTAGTTTGATGTGTAGGGAATTAAACTCTGATTCATTCTTTCAGTGCTAGGCCTATTAGTCTTCCCCTCAGTATTCTAGGGCACCTTGAGGGCTGCATGTTTCTCTTCACTATTGCCATTCCCACACACACCCAAAATTAGGGGCCATTGACTTATGTTCTAGTTCCATTTCAACATTTAACATCAATTAGCTTTTATAAGAAGACATTTACTTTGACTGTATGGAAAGTTTAAAACATTTCCCCTGGTATCTCAGAGGTATTCTCTTACCTACATGGTATCTGAGGGCAATGAGACAGTTCCTATATAGCATTGGTCCCACTAAGTTCATGTCCAAAGGAAGTAATGATGCTGGATGATTCCTTTTCTCATTTACTGCCGGACTGGATTCCTGAAGGTTACACTCAAATATCACTTCTTGCTCCCTGGGGCATTAATCCTGCATTTGCTATAAACCTGGATTGTAGAGCACGTAGATGCTGCCCTTTTGATCTTTCCACACTCATGACGTCAGACTCTCCACTCCTTTCACCTAGAACAGAAAAGAACAAATTCAGAGGCTAAGAAATGAGGCTCTCTTAGGAGGGCATGGCCTCAGAGGGAGAAAACCTGAGATTTCTTCCCCATGTTGTTGTGTGACAGGACACCATGGATGAAGGAGTCACCAAAAGGGCTTCTGCCAAGTGTGATGGGCCTGGTGGAATGCTTCTTCAGTCAATCAGAGAATTTCTTCTTTCCTATGTGATTAACTAACCAGGTCCAGCTACAGAATGTTCACTCGTGATGTACAACCTCTCTAAGACATTCTAAAATTTCATGAATCTCCTGAAAAGAACCATTGTCCCCACTGATATCTATTGGGGAGATATCAATAGAGACATTCTGTGCATGTACCAGTGCTTATTAATATGCTCTATCCCTATCACATAATGTGTCTTTAAGAAGCATCTTCAGATATTTTTGTCAAACCATTGCACTAATTTTCAACTTCACTTAGCACCTAATTTGTGAACTGTTAAATACAGTTCTGGTTTTCCAAGGTTTGGGGGACCTTCAAGCTGAATTTTTACAATATATTTAGGAATATTTGGAAATTTCCTATAAAGATGGCTTAAAACAGAATACAGTGGTTGATTTCCTTCAGAATAGGGATGTTCAAGGCATTCATGCAAGGACTCTTAGCTCTTCACAACCCAGCTTTTCTTTTGGATTTCACTACCAGATTTAGAATTCCTAAACTTCTAAACTTAGGGTCAGATCTTTTTTTAGTCTAACTAAATTCAACAGATAGGAGCTCAATAATTTATCTAATTTGAAACTTTAAAAAAAAGATGAGGGTCTCATATGTACTTAAATATCTTGCAAATATCCCAGAAATGTTTCACATACTAGGCATATTTTAGAACTTTAGTGACGTGGTCTGCTGATGATATTGGAACAAACAGAAACCTCAGGTAATTCCTGAAACACTTCTTAAAAGAATTTGTATATGTCCTTTTAAGTTTGGAAACACTTCCTAAAATGATTAGTATATGTCCTTTTAAAAGGGTGGGGGGTGGGAAGATTGAGGGGAATTGTGATGCTTGAGTAAATTAAGAATATCTAGTGTGACAGTCCAAATGAAGTCCAAATGTGTCCCTCCTTCCCTCTCTCACTTTCCCCTTCCCCTTTCCTCTCCATACCTCCCTTTTCTTTTTCCTCAACAACTTCTCTCATTCCCTCCCTTCCTTCTTTCCTTCCTTGCTTTCTTCATCCCTTGATACTTTTCTTCCTTCTTCCTTTATCATTCGTTACACACCTGCTATGTAGCACACTACTAGGTACCAGAGATAAATATAAATTCAAAAATTTAGTTCAATATTAACATGCTGACTACTAGGAAGGATATAAAGTCAATATTTCAAATTGCTAATAAAGTCAACAGGTATTTATTAAGCTCCTACTCTGGGCTGGGCACTGTGCCAAGAGCAGAAAATACAAATATATCAGAAAGAATGATTGTCCTTGGCCTCAAGAAGCTTATGTTCAAATGGAGGAAGATAACAAAAGGATGCTGAAATTGGAGGGAGGAATAGGGAGAAGTTACCAATGGGGTCATAATAGAGACAATCTGGGGAGAAAAGAATGGACCCTGGAGAGGAATGAAGACATAGTTGGCCTGGGCATTCTAGGAGGAACCAGCCAGTTAGAGGAAGGGGCCTTACAGGTAGATGACCTTAAGGTATGAGAAGTCCTAGGACAGAGTGAACTACCTGAATGAGGACCATTCTCTAGCCTGGTAGAAAAAAATCCAGAGAGTTAAATGTCTAGCCTGGAGAAAAATGAAGATAAATATAAATGACAAACGTTTACTATGTCACTCTTATCTGCAAATACTATATTCAGTACCAGGAATACAAAGAATAACTAAGTTCTAGTGTGAGTCCTCAACAAGATTCCAGTGTAAGAGAGAGGAGGAGACGTGCAAAAGTAACTGTTAGGTGAGAAATTCAGAGGATAGTATCAGACAGAATTCTGTGAGAAATTTTAGATGGGTGTTACTTTTAACTGGCAAAGCCAGAAGATGCTTTATAGAGGAGACTGGAGCTTGAAGAAAGAAAGAGGTTTTCACACATGACAAATTCATTAGAGCATTGATGGGAGAGGCAGAACTTGGGGAGAGATCTCAGACCTCACCATGCGAAGCTAAGAATAGAGAGCCCAGGACACTAACCCTCTGAAGTTGCCACTTGGGAAGCTGCTTCCCATGGGGTTGGGGTTAGGAGGTCTCACCACTGTAACTAATGATGGCCCACCCTATTTATGGCTCTGTTGGTAACTAACTAACTAGAGGTGAGGGATAGGCAGCAAAGAAAACTTGACCTCCCCTTTCTAGGGCTACAATTGAGCCAGGAGATGTGCGCATATATAAATAATGCAATACTATTATGAGCTTAGGCATGCCTTAAGATACTGAAGGTTTTACATTTCATTTGACTTCTTAATTACCAGACCTTTTATAGGATAACTGTTAACCAGGATTAATTCCCTGCTGCTTGTCAAGGTGCTGCTGAGCTCAGTGGGGTTGTGATGAGGCATCCTGCTGACCAACAAAATAGGCCTTAATAAAATGAAAATCATATTTGTTGAGCCCCTTCTAAAGCTATTTCCCAGCTTCAAAAATCACTCTGTAGGGCTTCTACATGCAAATAAAAAAATAAATTTCAAGTGAACCTAAATACCCACAGAGAACACTATGAAGATATCTTTTACCATTTGATCAGTTTCAGGCTCTTTGCTGTCAGAAAAAAAATTTTACATTAAAAGAATGCCTTAAAGAGGTAAATCAGTCCATTTTAATCTCTCTATGGTTGCCACCTTCAGAAAGGAATTATATTACCAGGAATCACAGGTTAATTTTCTATGGGCTCTGTCCTCTTGCTTTTTGACAAAGTCTCAGGTAACTTCAAAATGAACATTTTAAAGGTCTTAGCAAAATAAAGCTAATATCCAGGTTTTCCCAAAAGACTCAGTGCATTTTAAAGCTTTGATTGCTTAAATACCTTAAAAACTGAACTAAGACTTTTGGGACAGCCTTTATAAGAATATCAGTCTTTTTGTAATGACCGTGAATGATCATAGCCATACCTGAAGTGTGCTTTCTATGTAAGTACATGATTCCTGAGGTGATAATCCTAAAAGAACTAGGAAATTATTTTTATTTTTCATATTTATAGGAAGGAGGGGATCAAAATATATCATGAGCGATATGAATTCATTCAATTAGGAGAATGTATGCCATCTTTGATTACAGAATCTTATACTATGCCTTGGAGAGTGATAAGCATCAGTGTTTTCATCTTATGGAAGTCTAGATGCATGATGCTTACGTTGACTCATCAAAGTCATATATGAGATCATGATGCCTTTTTAAAAAATGATTCGCATTTGTAATTAAACACTTAGTGGCCTTATTTTTCTCCTAAGGAGTCATTCTTCATAAAAACTGTCTCATTAATCTTCAAAGGTTTTTTTTTTTCTTTAATTGAATTACAGACTCTAAATGGACTCTAATTATCTATCACATCAAATTACAGCCCTGGATCATTATATAGACATTGTGGTATGGTAGAGATAGGGACAGGGGTGGAACATGCTGAATCTGAAGTCAAAAGACCTGAGAATCCTCACTCTGCTAGCTGTCTATAACCTTGGATAAGTCAGTTAACCTCTGTGGGCCTCAGTGTCCTTATTTGTAAAATGAGGCATTGGACTAGATGGCCTGTAGGTCCCTATGATCGAATAGCTTTTAAAACTTTGCCAATTGGCTCTTCTGGATTCTCACTATCCACTCTCACTATCTCACTACCCATCTTGTTCATTTAATCTGCCTAAGCAGTTTAAGTATGCATTTCTGCCTTAATGTAGTTTGAGTGAGGTTCAGGATTCTAAGATACAATACAAGGAAGGCCAGAAAACAAATACAGAGAAGTAGAAAGTCAGCCAAGAGAAAGTAAAGCAAGCCAATTTTATTGAAAGGAAATACGAACGGTCAGGGAGGATGGAAACAGATCAGTTCCCCTAGGATCCTGAGTGGAATAGGGCACCAAAACCAGTAAAGTCAGGCAGGTTTTTATAGGGCTCTTACCTGGGTCAAGCAGATTTGGGCATTGGAGAGATGGTGTAGGGAGCCTGGACCTGGTGCTAATGTATGCCGGGGAATTGGCAGCTAGGTGACATTCAAACTTCCTACCTACAGCCAAAGAGGCTTTTGACCATCGTTTTGGGTCTTACTTTGGCATGGAGTGTCCAGGAATTTGAACCTTCTCAGCATCTTCCATTAGCAAGGTGGGGAGTCTATTGAAGTCCTTAAAATTCCCCACACAAGCCAAATCTGCTTCCACTCTAATATAATCAAGCTTAGCATTCCTCCTAGTGTGAATCTGCTTCCTGGTTTTCCCCACTAACCTATGGGCATCCCTTCAAACTTTGCCCAAGGTTTAATTCCATAATTAGTCCTTTCCACTTCAATTCCATCAAATTTCAGGCACTTGAATAACCAATACTTTCACCATATTTCTCATCTTTCCTCTCTGTCCAACTGTTTAGTGCTCAGGTGTATATGGCTGCATGATTGAATTAATTTTCTATATATTTATTAATATTGTGGTTTTTTTTTACTTGTTTTCATAATAAAAATCCATGCATAATAATTTCCTGGGCAGTTGGAGGAAAGTATGATTAATTAGTTGGGTTTTTGCTTAATCAACCAATATTTATTAAGTGTCTACTGTGTGCAAGGCACTGTGCTAAATGCTCTATGGTAGCAGTTTACTATCAGCAGTGATAATGAAGCACATAGCATGTGGTATGTGCTTGGTAAATACTTGTTGAATATTATGCATGTATTACCTGGAGAAGTAGCAGGAGTAAACTGCTATAAACTAAGAAATTGTTCAGCTATGTTGTATTTACTTATATTTGGCCTTCTTCCCTATTATAACATTAGTTTCTTAAGTTTAGGAACTAGAGCCTTTAAAAACTGTCTGGAGAGCCT